>NC_092236.1:44009548-44054548 GCF_036320965.1 Panulirus ornatus | reverse complement strand
ATATAAGAGAAAGCGGCAGGAGGTCAAGAGGAAGGTGCAAGGGTTGAAAAAGAGGGCAAAAGAGAGCTGAGGTGAGAGAATATCATTAAACATTAGGAAAGTAGAAGACGTTTTAGGAGGAAATTAATAACTTGCGAAGACCAAAGAATAAATGGGAACATAGGCGAAGAGGGCAACGAAGGGAAGTGATATCAGGTAGTGATGAAGTGAGAAGGAGGTGGAGTAAGAATTTTGAAGATTTTTTGAATGTGTTTGATGAGTGGCAGATGCAGGGTGTTTTGGTCGGGATGGTGTGCGAAGCGAGAGGGTTAGGGAGTGGTTTGGTTAAGAGAGAAGAGGTGGTGAAAGCCTTGCAGAAGATGAAGTCCGGCAAAGCGGGGAGTTTGGATGGTATTACAGCTGAATACATTATGAGTGGGGGGTGACTGTTTCTGATTGGTTGATTAGGATATTCAGTGTATGTATGGATTATGGTGAAGTGCCTGAGGATTGGCTGAATGCATGTATAGTGTCACTGTACAAAGGCAAAGGGGATAAAGGTGAGTGCTTAGACTACAGAGGCATAAGTTTGTTGAGTATTCCTAGAAAACTGTAAGGGAGCGTATCGATTGAGAGGACGAAGGCATGTACAGAGCATTAGATTGGGGAAGAGCAATGTCGTTTCAGATGTGGTAGAGGATGTGTGGATCAGGTGTTTACTTTGAAGATGTTTGTGAGAAATAGTTGAAAAAAAGACGGATTTGTATGTAGCATTTATGGATCTGGAGAAGACACACGATAGGGTTGATAGGAATGCTTTGTGGAAAGTCTTAAGTGTATATGGTATGGGAGGTAAGCTGTTAGAAGCAGTAAAAAGTTTATATCAAGGATGTAACGCATGTGTACGAGTAGGAAGAGAGGAGAGTAACTGGTTCCCAGTGAAAGTTAGTCTGTGACAGGGGTGTGTCATGGTTCTATGGATGTTTAATTTTTCACGGATGAAATGGTTAAGTAGGTAAATGCAAGAATTTTGGAAAGAGGGGCGAGTATGCAGTCTGTTGGGGATGAGAGGGCTTGGGAAGTGAGTCAGTTGTCGTTTGCTAAAAATACAGCACTGGAAGCAAATTCAAGTGAGAAACTGCAGAAATTGGGAACTGAGATTGGAAAAGAGTTTGAAAGGAGATAGTTGAAAGTAAATGTGAGTAAGAGCAAGGCTATTACGTTCAGCAGGGTTGAGGGACAAGTGAACTGAGATGTAAGTTTGAATGGAGAAAGGTTGGAGGAAGTGAAGAACTTTAGATATCTGGAAGTGGACATGGCAGCGAATGGAGCCATGGAACCGGAAGTGAGTCACAGGGTAGGGAGGAGGCAAAGGTTCCGGGAGCGATGAAGAATGTGTGGAACAAGAGAACGTTATCTGAGAGAGCAAAAATGGGAATATTTGAAAGAATCGTAGTTCCAAAAATATCATATGGTTGCGAGGCATGGGCTATGGATAGGGTTGTATTTAGGAGGGTGAGTCTATTGGAAATGAAAAGTTCGAGGACAGTGTATGATGTGAGGTGGTTTGATCGAGTAAGTAATGCAAGGGTAAGAGAGATGTATGGTAATAAAAAGAGTGTGGTTGAGAGAGCAGAAGAGAGTATGTTGAAATGGTTTAGACACATGGAGAGAATGAGTGAGGAATTGTTGACAAAGAGAATATATGTGTCAGAGGTGGAGGGAAGAAGGAGAAGCGGGAGACCAAATTGTGGGTGGAATAATGGAGTGAAAAAGATTTTTAGCGTTCGGGGCCTGAAAATACACGATGATGAAAGGCGTGCAATCAATAGAGTGAATTGGAGCGACGTGGTGTACCGGGGTCGACGTGCTGTCAATGGACTGATCCAGCGCATGTAAGACGTCTGGGGTAAACCATAGAAAGGTGTGTAGGGCCTGGAGATGGATAGGGAGCTCTGGCTTCGGTGCATTACACATGAAAGCTAGAGACTGAGTGTGAACGAATTTGGCCTTTTCTTCTGCTTTCCCGGCGCTATCTCGCTGAAGCAGGGGGAAGCGATACTGTTTCCTGTGGGGCGGGGTGGCGCGGGGAATGGATAGAAGGCAAGCAAGTATGAATATGTACGTGTGCATACATGTATATGTCTCTGTGTGTGTATATATGAATATAACTATACGAACAAAGTGCACATGAACGCGCACCTTCATAGAACATACAAACCTTCCAACAGCTAGGATCGAACCCGGGACCCTTGTGCAACAGGCGGGAACGCTACCACTAGGCTGTGATCACCCTTTATGGGGAAATGACTATTCGAATACTATGTACTCGAATACCCTTCGTCTCACGTTGGTGAGCAACGGGCTCTTCATCGGTCTTTTCCCATCAAGATTACACAGCCAGCAGATAGCATTTTACCGAACCTAACTGTACAACGCGGAGGTATATGAATACGAACAAAGTGCATATGAACGCACACCTTCATAGAATATACAAACCTCCAACAGCCAGGATCGAACCCGGGACCCTGTGCAACAGGCGGGAGCGCTACCACTAGGCTTCCTTTGTTGCGGAGACTGCACTTGACGCACTAGGACCTGGCCCCACAACTCCCTCGTGGGGCGAGGACATCCTAAATGTTGCCCTGAACCACTTGCGTCAGGGTGATAGCCTTGCCGCGATCAGGGTAGCCGCGCATGCCAGGCATTTGACTAGCTCCTGTGGCTCGCACCAAGACCGCAGGAATCGTTGGGATAGACCAAGACAGTCGGCGAACTCTGGCAGCGTACGCCGTACGGAGGAGGCTCCTTTGCGTGGAAACCGGCTTAAACGGGAGCAATACCTTAAAGCACAAAGGCTTTATCGTCAGAATAAGTCTCTGGCCACTGGACTGGTCCTAAAAGGTGACTGGGAGGTACCGCCAACTTCGGTTGGGCCGTAGAGCCTCAACCCCTTTTGATGGTCTCTCTTCTCTCGCCCATCTGAGCCGGATGAACGTGTCATTACCGAATTACCGATTACGACTTAGAAAATGGACAACTAACAGAGGCTGTCACCGTAGGTGAGGTAGCACACCACCTCAAAGCCACAAAGACATTTGCCCCTGGTCCTGACGGAATGTCGACTCGCTTGCTGAAGTCCATTCCTCCGAGGATTCTTTCCAAAACGTTCAACCTGTGGCTTGTCACGTCAACGTTGCCAGAACCATTTAAGGTAAAATCGAACGGTGCTGATTCCTAAGGTACCTAAGCCAATAGAACCCAAGGTCTAAAGGCCTATCACGATCTCTTGTGTCGTAGTTCGACTGCTCCACAAAATCTTGAGCAGCAGCATCTCGAGCCTCGTCCAGATCGATGGAGCTCAAAAGGCATTCGTTCCAGTGGACGGATACCTCGAGAACCTCACGATCCTGGACGCGATCATCGGTCGTGCTCGAGCACACGCCCACGGTGTGCCCCTGGCATTCCTCGACATGGCCAAAGCATTCGATAGTGTTAATCATAGCACTATCGAGCGGGCCATGTCGCGGAAGGGCATTCCTGCCCTCGTCAGGACATATATCATGTCGACGTACGACCGAGCCTTCACTCGTATTGAAGGCAGCGGCGAGATGTCGGATGAAATTGATATGACTCGTGGGGTCAAACAGGGAGATCCGCTATCACCTATCCTTTTTAACCTTGAGTTAAGGACTCCGGTGTAGGAACTGGGTTAGGAGACCAAAAGGTGTCAGCGCTAGCATTTGCCGACGATTTGGTACTGGTTGCGAAGACGCCGAGTGGCCTGCAACAGGCAGTTGACATTATGGCAGAGACCCTTGCGAGGGGGTGGACTTCAGGTAAACCCAGGAAAGTGTCGTTCCTTCAGCATGGAGGTCGACGGCAAGAGAAAGACTTGGTACGTCAACAAAAGTAGGACGTTTCAAGTCTTAGGTAGCGCTATCGGCTCCATGAACGCTGAGGACGACTATAAGTACCTCGGCATTCTCGTCAGAGCAGGAGGAAGGCGTAAATCCTACAGTGCCCTGCTGGAAGAGGGGCTCCATAACATCACCAGAGCCCCTCTAAAACCTCAACATCGGATTGCGCTGCTCGTGGGACATCGTGCCAAAGCTCATGCATCGCTTAGTGCTGGGGGAAGTCTATAACACACAGCTAGCACGCATGGACAGACGGGTGCGAGTCGCGGTTCGCCGTTGGCTCCGTGCCCTGTGCCCTGTGCTTCCTTCCATTCGGCGGCAGGATATGGTGCGCTTAGTATACCGGACTTTGTCTCAACCGTCCGACTAAATAAACAAGCCAGGTTCGAGAAGTTACTTACCTCGACCGACCCGGTGATTCTAGCGGCTGTCCGGGAGCCTGCGGTGCTGAGCAAGCTGCAGCGATGGACTGGACCCGCGTGCATTGCTGGTCTTCAGGCGAGTAATAAACTCGAACGCCATCGCGTATGGAGGGCTAATCTGATCAGCACCGTCGACGGTGCGGGTCTCGCTCCATCTGCTACCGTGTCTCAGGTTAGTGGATGGGTTAATAGTGGGAACCGCTTCCTGTCCGGGTCTGATTATGTGAAGGCCGTCCAAGTGAGGATTAGCGCTTTACCCACCCCTGCCAGGGCGTCCAGAGGCCGGCCCGAGATCAACGGCCTTTGTGACACCTGTCAGAAGCCAGGTACGCTCGGGCACATCGCACAGATGTGCCCTCGTACTCACGGCGGGAGAGTAAAGAGGCACGACAAGATCTGTGCCTATTTGGCCGGGCGACTGAGGCAAAGGGGTTATGATGTGTCCTGCGAGGCGTGCATTCCGATTGTGGGGTCCTTTCGGAAGCCGGACATCGTGGCTTCCAAAGGCACAGAGGCCTATATTATCGATACGCATGTCTCTGGGGTTCACTTCCCGCTTTCAGCTGCACACCAATACAAGTGCAGCTACTACGGTACCCCGGAAGTCTTACAAGGCGTGCGGAAATACACCGGGAAAGACACCGTGCATGTAACATCTACCACCTTCAGTTGGCGTGGTGCATGGTGTCAAGAAAGCGCGAGTGCTCTCAGAGGGTTAGGGCTGACATACCGGGATCTTAAGGTGTGCACGGTCAAAGCCCTAACCTGGACTCACTCCCTTTACAGGATGTGGTCCAAGAGCACAGGTTAATAATCGGAGCTTGCCTTGTACATCTGGTGTCGGCCACCGGGCAGGCTGAAGGTCATCTCCCCTTTGTTGGCTTGGGGTGTGCGGGATTAGGCTGTTCTCCCGTGGCTCCAAATGGCGGGTACCAGTTCCTGAGGTCGGGTTGTCGGGCGGGGTGGTGGACGCCTTGGCGGGGTTGCCCATTGCTCCCGTGCGAAGGTCGCTGTGCTTAAGTCGGCAATGTAAATGTATCGAACCATCATCTAACTGCCATCTCCTAACTTATTTCTAACTATGCTGTCAGCAATCTGATCTTTAATCTTCCTCTTATAGTGTCCTTACACTTTTTCCCAATTAATAACTTTCACTATCAACATGTAGATAGGTCGGTTTGCCGACAAACATCCTAGCACAGCACCTGTAGATAGACCTTCCCCACTTCACACTACTAACTGGCATTAGTTAAAAAAAATGAAAAAAGAAATATGCCCACGTACCCATGGTGGGAGGGTAAAGAGGCACGACAACATCAGTGCCTATTTGGCCGGACGACTGAGACAGAGAGGGTACGAAGTGTTCTGCGAGACCCGCATTCCGATCGTGGGGTCATTTAGGAAGCCGGACAGCGTGGCTTTCAAAGGTACGGAGGCCTTTATCATTGACATCTAAGTCTTTGTCGTCCATTTCGCACTTTCAGCTGCACACCAACACAAGTGCAGCTATCACGACACCCCGGAAGTCCTTCAGGGCGTACGGGATTTCACCGGGAAAGGCACCAGGCATGTAACATCTGCCACACTAAATTGGCGTGGTGCATGGTGCCAAGAAAATGCGAGTGCTCTCAGAGAGTTAGGGCTTACTTACCGGAACCTCGAGGTGTGCTCAATAAAAGCCCTAACCTGGATCCACTCCCTTTACAGGATGTGGTCCAAGAGCACAAGTTAGTAATCGGGCTTGCCTTGTTCATCGGGTGTCGTCAGTCGGGTTGGCGGAGGTGGCTCCCCCTTTGTGCGCTTGTGGCGGGCCGGTTTAGGCTGTTCTCCCGTGGCTTCAAGGGCAGAACAAGGGGGGGGGGTTGTCGTGGCGAGCGATGGGCGCCTTGGCTGGGTTGTCCGCTGCTCCCGCACGACAGGCCGTACTGGAAGGTGAGCGGTGCTGGAGGGTCTGTGTGTCGGTCAGTAAGGTGAGGTATATTCAAACCATTGTCTAACTGCCGCCTCTCAGCTTACTTCTATCTATGCAATCAGCAGTCTGATCTACTAACTTCCTCTTGGTGTGTCCATACATTCCTTCCCTCATTCAACAACTTCTTTCCCTATCAACATGTAGTTTAGGTCACCGACTGACATTCCCCTGTTGATTTAGAACAAAAACAGAAAAAAAGATGCACAGAAGTAGGTTGTAGTTTGACTTTCCTGCTCGTCCCACTAACAATTGGGAATCTCGTTATAGCCAAATGCCCCTTATAGGGAAATGACTATTCGAATACTGTGTACTCGATACCCTTCGTCTCACGTCGGTGAGCAATGGGGTCTACACCGGTCTTTTCCCATCAGGCGCACACAGCCAGCAGATAGCAATTCACCGAACTAAACTGTACAACGTGGAGGTATATGAATACGAGCAAAGTGCATATGATCGCGCACCTTCATAGAACATACAAACCTCCAACAGCCAGGATCGAACCCGGGACCCCTGTGCAACAGGCGGGAGGGCTACCGCTAAGCTATGATCGCACCTTATAGGGAAATGATTATTCGAATACTATATACTCGAATACCCTTCGTCTCACGTTGGTGAGCAACGGGGTCTACACCGGTCATTTCCCAAAAGGCGCACATAGCCAGCTGATAGCATTTTACCGAACCTAACTGTACAACACAGAAGTATATGAATACGAACAAAGTGCATATGAACGCGCACCTTCATAGAGCGTTCATTACTATGGTTTCATTGTCTTGAAAGAAGTTACCATATTCTGTAACTGATGTCTCAGTTGACTGGGTGATGACTCTAGTACTTCTACCGTAATCATTAATCAATTTAGGGTTTCTTTCGTTATTTTCTGGAATACATTTTTCACAATGACATTTACTTTGATGTAAGAAAAAGGTATCTTAATATCTCTCTGCATATTTACATACTTTATCATGTTGGTTATTGGTCTCTTTGATTTACCTATGTGCTGCTCTTCTAGACAACAAGCACTTCTTTATGTCATTCCTCCACCGCTTCGGCTTCGTTTTGGTAAAAGACCGTCTTCAACGCCCTGCCACGTATGTTCTCTCTGCTGTTTGAAAGTCTTACTGAAGCTTTTCCAGGCTCTCATGCCAGGTTGACCTATCACGAGCAATGCGAAGACCATTTGATATTTGCTCGCCTGAAATCTACATTTTTTTTTTTCCCGAATGCCGTGTTGATCAGCGTCACAGGCAAGATTGAAAGTTACCTCAGAAGTAATTTGCCGGTGATCACCTGTGTCCATCGTGACTGTGATCTTCATCAGTGGCTAAAACTAGATCAATATGTTCTCGTTGCAAGCAGGTTTATCAACTAACTGTATCAGGGAATTATCAAGCAAATTTAGATAGAGTCAACTGTCCGTGTCACTTGAAGGGGATTCTCACCACGTAGATATCCGTATGTAATGATGTCCCATTATGATCCAATCTTGCTCATTACAGATCTCTGTTCACCGATCATAAAGTCTTATGTTTACCTCCACTGTCTTTCCTGGGCGTCTATAAACTAATCCTGTTGTTATTTCTACAAAATTTACGTAAAATTTCTGGAAAAATGGTGTCGATTTTGTCAACTGCGACAACAATTTTTAGTAAGGGATTAAGATGAGCTTTAAGGAAGAGCGAACATCACCGCCTAATTTATTTTCTCAGTCACTGTTAAACAGAGTGTAGCCAGAAACTACACACTCGGCCAGGAAATGATAGTTGTTGACATCTAACCAAGATTCAGAAATACTAATCATATCATTATTTTCTTCCAAAGCAATTTTCTCTAACTCTGCAGATTAGTTGCGGACATTCCATGTATTTACACAAAGTATTCTGAGACATTTTTTTATTCATATGTGTGTGTGGCAGTGGCTACAGGGAGCCCGTCTACCTGAAATTCGATTTAACTTGTCCTGCTGTGTTCGGTACCTGCCTTGTTCCTTGCTTGTACCTAGGAAGTGACCTCAGTTTATTCCATTGATCCAGTATGTCTATACAATAAAAGGACTTCTTTAAATCATTTCTTTCAAGTTCCTTGTTGAATTTCAACTTATGGCAACTGGTTATTCTATCTCGAACGTTTCGAAGACCTGTTCACTCCCTACGTCATCCAGCAACTTCAAAAATTCAAACGATGTGATAAGGTCACCCCTCACACTTCTCTCTGCCATGATGGACAATTCTAAGGTCTCTTGCGTCTCCCTGTAATTTAGGTTTCTTAATTCCAGTAACGTCTTTTAATGCCCTCTTCTGGACCCTCTTTATTAGTTCTTTGTATTTCTTGAAGTGACCAAACTTACCAAACATTTTGGTTTTAGTTTTGGCCTAATGTTATATGTGAACAGCTTATCCATTAGCCTTAATCTATTTTCTGCCAGCAGACAGTTTCTTTCCTCTACTATTCTAATAATAAGGGATGCTGGCGGTAGATAATGGACGATGTCAACTTCTAAGTCCCTCTCACACTCAGATTCCTGAAGCTTGTCTCCTGCTGGATAATGTTCGTAAAAGAGGCCTTCGTGCGCTGTGTCTCATCCTTATTGATTTAGATTCATTTTTGTGAAATGTACATCGATCATGTATCAGACCAATTTTGAAGTTTACTAAGGTTTCCTTGTAAGTTGATACAAATTAAAAGCTAGAAGGTATGCATATAATTCAAAGAGAATAACCTGCAAACTGTGAATATAAGCAAGGACAATGTAAGTAGTGGACTTGAAGCGAGATATTTATCAAGACTATTGTTAAACGTATCTATTATACTGCTCTCAACCACTCTGATTGACAGATCATTCTATATAATAAAGATCCTGTTGAAGAAAATATACCTCGCCTCAATCAAGGCAAAACGTTTGCCTACGAGTTTGTATCTATTGCTATGAGTACAGGCGAACTGACTTTTAAGCAACATTTCAGTTCAAGATTATCACAGTCTGAATAATTCTGAATACTTGTATCAGATCCTCTTTTAAGCTTCTCTTTCTTAAGCTGAATAGATTCAAGTCGTTTAGTTGGCTCTCATAAGGTCTGTTTCTCAGTCCGGGAATCATCTTGGTAGCGCGACGGTGCAACTCTTCATTCTATGTGTCCCTTTTAGGTTTGGTTACCAACACCAAACACAATATTCAAGACGGGGAATATCAATGAACTGTAAAGGGTAAGAAAGATTTCCCTTGACTTAGATTCGGAAGCCCTTTCGAAGAATCCAAGCAATTTTATTTCCTCTTTTCACTGCTTCTGTGCAAGGCTCACTTGGTTTTAGGACACCAGAGATCATCACACCCAAATCTTTTTCTTCATTTACCTGTTGTAGTTCACCAAAATTCATAAAGGAGCTTACCTTTCAACTTTTACTAACGATATGTAAACCTTTACATTTATCGATATTAGGATTTATTTGCCACCTATGATCACAGCCCAGACCATCTTTTTATGTCAGTTTAAATCCATAGACGTTCAGGTTTACTTGTATCTTTATCCACAAGGTTAGTGTCATCTGCGCATTTTGATCTTGCAATATTGCCCCTTATCAACATGACTGATATACACGAAAAATAAAACCGATTTCATGACTGATGCTCCTGATCCATATGACACACCACTTGTTACGTGTAACTATTCTGAGGCTTGACCATAGTCATAACACTTCGTTTACGGCCAGTCAAACAATGTCTTATCCAACTGAAGTACAACCCCGTCAATATCATGGAACTTGATCTTTGATGTGGATCCTTATCGAATACTTCTTGAAAATCTAGGTAGATGATGTTATTCGTTTTACTTTCATCATTATAATCATACATGTTGATTATATCATAGGAGAAATCTAGCAGATTTGTCAGACGAGCGATTTCGTCGACACCCATTCTGAGAATCGTGTATCAAGTGGTGGCCCTCTAGATGGTTTTACAATTGTCTCTCGAATGATGGTTTCCATGAATCTTCCATCTGCGACGTAGAGGAAATAGGACAATAATTTTTGGGCAGTGACGTACCACCTTTTTTTTTTGGAATCTTGGTGTTCCAATGGCAAACTTCCATTCAGCTGGAAGTTTTTCCGTCACAAGTGACTTATTCAAAAGGAGAGTCAAGGCTTCGTTATCTCATTTTTCGCCTCTTTCGTTGTTCTGGGATAAAACCCAACAGCACCTGCCGTTTTGTTTTCATTTTCATTCCATGTATTACTGATCGCATGTCTTTAGCTTTTATGTCAATTTGTTGCACAACTTTCTTCTCTCTTATTCATGAAATTGGATTCAGGTCATGAATTATGTCTCAATCGTAATTACAGACGCAAAAAATTCATTTAAGGTTTTTCACCATGGGTGTGTTGTCTTGAAACCAGTCATCGTTTTCTGTAGTTAACGAGCCTGTGGAATGGGTAATTGCTTCAAACGTTAACTATAAAACTGCTTCAGGCTTATTTCGCTATTTCTAGCAATATACTCTTCATTACTGATGTATAGTTTGTCATTCAAATCTCTGTTTTTTAACAAATTTTTACATGACTTTGTGCATCATGTTGGTTATTCGTCTCTGAGTTTCGTATGAGCTACTTTCGTTGATAGAAGACATTTTTTTTTCACAGTTCCACCACCAACTTGGCTTCGTTTTAGAAAGAGTGCTTTGACACATATGTTCCCTCTTCCCTCTACTGCTTTTGAAAATTTTACGGAAGTTTTTCCAAGTTTAGTTCATGTCTTCTTTTTTTGATCTTATCCCAGCTTTGCTTGTCAACAGCGTTGCAATTATCATTAAAATTTGCACGTTTGAAAACAGAATTTTTTGTTTTCGTTACTGTCATGTTGACCGTTACACGCAGTGTTGAAAATGACCTCAAAACTAATATGTCGGTGATCACTTGTGCCAAAATTTTCTACAGCTTCAAAATCATTACAGAAATCCTCATTTGTAGTTAGAACTAAATCTGATATATTCTCATCGTGAGTAGCTTTCTCGACCAATTAGGTTAGGGGAGTATTAAGCGAATTTAGGTAAGGTTACTAGAAAGTGATTCCCTCACTTAGATGCTGGTATGTTGAAATCTGCTATAATGGAATCTTGTTCATTGCAGTTTTTTGGGAATTGATCACAAAACCTTTCGTCTGCCTATGGTTTTTTTTGTGCGGAGAGACTTATAAACTACATTTTTTTTTCTTTTACGAAGGCTATCTTTAATTTCTACAGAAACGAAGTCGTCTTTCTCAATGGTACATCATTTGTCACCATGGAATTAGAGTTATCTTTAACAAAGTGCAAGATATCACCATCTACTTTGTTTCCTCTATCCCTATCAAACATAGCGTACCCTGGAATTGTGTATTTGGCGAGGAACTCTATTGTTGACATCTAACCAAGCATCGGGAACAGCAATCATAATTTCCCTCTAACGCTGTTGTCGCTACCTCTGAAATCTTACCGCGTTTACTCCAAGCGTTAACATGAAATAGCTGTCGATGAGATTGAGATCTATCCAGAAAAGTACGTAGGGGGATGGTCTGCTCCACATGCACTGCGTTTCTTGACCAAAACGCACATGTGGACTCACTTAGGAGCCTACCAAGTGAGCATCTCCCACTTTCTTCAAATGTAATCCGTCCTTCATGGCCATATCAAGCTGCATGTAGATATACTGCTAAAAGTAAATGAACTCAACTTCCTCCCGAAAACAAAGGATCAACACTCAGTTCTCTTTAGAAAACAAAGATTCAAAATTTTTCAAATATCTTTGTGTCATCTTCATTCACAGTTTCATTTCTCAATCTATTCTTTTCATCCATTGCTCTTAACATCTTCACATCTTTTTTAACGAATTCCTTGCTTAATTCTATGTTATGGCCTCTGGTTGATATGTTAATGAATATTGCGAAGAGTTGCTCTTTGCTGACATAATGAAACTAGTTTGAGAAATTAAATCACCCATTTCTCCCCTCTCTTTCATGGTGACCAAAATCATAATCTTTAACCTTTCATTGTACCTTAGCTCTCTTAATTCTGTTACCATCCTTGTTGACCTCCTCTAAACCTTCTCTATTAGTTATCTATGTTTCTATAAACGCGGTGATTAAACTTAAAAGACATACTCTAGTCAAGTTTTAATGTAAGATACGAACAGTTTGCTGAATATTTGTTTATCCGTGAACATGACTGGATTCTCATATTTATCACCAGACAGTTTTTCTCCTTTGCAATTCTATAATGGGGCTCTGGCAACACCCTAGATGCAATGTCGACTCCAAGTTCTACACTCACATTCCTACAGTTTATTTCTTTCTATAACGAATTTGGAATGAAACTGTCCTTCATTGTGTCCATTCTTCATTACTTTGTATCTGCTCATGTTAAGTTTCTTTAACCACAGATCAGCCATCTTTGGAAATGATCTAATTTCTCTTGTAATTTTGTAATAATATGACGATGAAAGAATATGATGGTGAAAGAATGAAACTGAGCTAAAGTTGTCCTCAATAAACATACAACCCAAGTTGTAGTCATAACAGTTTTCACTCGCATGGCTTTCCCGGTTTAACCTGACACATCGTCAAAAGATTAAGACCAAATCTATTTCTGATGGAAGGGAGGTTGGAGGTCCTGTGAAATATAGTTATAGAAATCCCTTTAACAGGCCCAAATTGTATGTGTGTGTGTGTGTGTGTGTGTGTGTGTGTGTGTGTGTGTGTGTGTGTGTGTATGTGCGTGTGTGTGTGTGTGATTTTATGAAGATATCTCTGAGACAGACACACGGACGCATATCCCAACACGTTTAGACACCCCAGCCTCAGCCTTCGAGGAGGATCAGCATCCCATGTTCCGTCTTCTCAAAATGAGATATTCAGGGAACGGTGAAAAATGTGTGGAGGACGA
This sequence comes from Panulirus ornatus, assembly GCF_036320965.1. NCBI lineage: Eukaryota > Metazoa > Arthropoda > Malacostraca > Decapoda > Palinuridae > Panulirus > Panulirus ornatus. The sequence goes on along the minus strand of NC_092236.1, from coordinate 44,041,344 downwards.
GAACATTATCTCAGAAAGCAAGAATAGGAATGTTTGAAGGAATAGTGGTTCCAACAATGTTATATGGTTGCGAGGCGTGGGCTATAGATAGGGTTGTGCGCAGGAGGATGGATGTGTAGGAAATAAGATGTTTGAGGACAATATGTGGTGTGAGGTGGTTTGATCGAGTAAGTAATGTAAGGGTAAGAGAAATGTGTGGAAATAAAAAAAGTGTGGTTGAGAGAGCAGAAGAGAGTGTTTTGAAATGGTTTGGTTACATGGAGAGAATGAGTGAGGAAAGATTGACCAAAAGGATATATGTGTCAGAGGTGGAGGGACGAGGAGAAGTGGGAGACCAAATTGAAGGTGGAAGGATGGAGTGAAAAAGATTTAGAGGGATCGAGGCCTGAACATGCAGGAGGGTGAAAGGCGTGCAAGGAATAGAGTGAATTGGAGCGATGTGGTATACCGGGGTCGACGTGCTGTCAATGGATTGAACCAGGGCATGTGAAGTGTCTGGGATAAACCATGGAAAGTTTTGTGGGGCTTGGATGTGGAAAGGGAGCTGTGGTTCCGGTGCATTATACATGACAGCTAGAGACTGAGTGTGAACGAATGTGGCCTTTGTTGTCCTTTCCTAGCCTTACCTCGCGCGCGTGCGGGGAAAGGGGTTGTCATTTTCGTGTGTGGCGGGGTGGCGGCGAGAAAGAATAAAGGCAGTAAGTATGAATTATGTACATGTGTATATATGTACATGTCTGTGTATGCATACATATGTATACGTTGAAATGTATAGGTATGTATATGTGCGTGTGTGGACGTGTATATATATGTACATGTGTTTGTGGATGGATTGGGCCATTCTTTCGTCTTTTTCCTTGCGCTACCTTGCTAACGCGGGAGACAGCGACAAAGAATGATACATAAATATATATATATATATATATATATATATATATATAATTAGAAAGGGTAGTGAGTGGTGGGATGAAGAAGTAAGATTATTAGTGAAAGAGAAGAAAGAGGCATTTGGACGATTTTTGCAGGGAAAAAATGCAATTGAGTGGGAGATGTATAAAAGAAAGAGACAGGAGGTCAAGAGAAAGGTGCAAAAGGTGAAAAAGAGGGCAAATGAGAGTTGGGGTGAGAGAGTATCATTAAATTTTAAGGAGAATAAAAAGATGTTCTGGAAGGAGGTAAATAAAGTGCGTAAGACAAGGAAGCAAATGGGAACTTCAGTGAAGGGCGCTAATGGGGAGGTGATAACAAGTAGTGGTGATGTGAGAAGGAGATGGAGTGAGTATTTTGAAGGTTTCTTGAATGTGTTTGATGATAGAGTGGCAGATATAGGGTGCTTTGGTCGATGTGGTGTGCAAAGTGAGAGGGTTAGGGAAAATGATTCGGTAAACAGAGAAGAGGTAGTAAAAGCTTTGCGGAAGATGAAAGCTGGCAAGGCAGCAGGTTTGGATGGTATTGCAGTGGAATTTATTAAAAAAGGGGGTGACTGTATTGTTGACTGGTTGGTAAGGTTATTTAATGTATGTATGACTCATGGTGAGGTGCCTGAGGATTGGCGGAATGCGTGCATGGTGCCATTGTACAAAGGCAAAGGGGATAAGAGTGAGTGCTCAAATTACAGAGGTATAAGTTTGTTGAGTATTCCTGGTAAATTATATGTGAGGGTATTGATTGAGAGGGTGAAGGCATGTACAGAGCATCAGATTGGGGAAGAGCAGTGTGGTTTCAGAAGTGGTAGAGGATGTGTGGATCAGGTGTTTGCTTTGAAGAATGTATCTGAGAAATACTTAGAAAAGCAAATGGATTTGTATGTAGCATTTATGGATCTTAAGAAGGCATATGATAGAGTTGATAGAGATGCTCTGTGGAAGGTATTAAGAATATATGGTGTGGGAGGCAAGTTGTTAGAAGCAGTGAAAAGTTTTTGTCGAGGATGTAAGGCATGTGTACGTGTTGGAAGAGAGGAAAGTGATTGGTTCTCAGTGAATGTAGGTTTGCGGCAGGGGTGTGTGATGTCTCCATGGTTGTTTAATTTGTTTATGGATGGGGTTGTTAGGGAGGTGAATGCAAGAGTTTTGGAAAGAGGGGCAAGTATGAAGTCTGTTGTGGATGAGAGATCATGGGAAGTGAGTCAGTTGTTGTTCGCTGATGATACAGCGCTGGTGGCTGATTCATGTGAGAAACTTCAGAAGCTGGTGACTGAGTTTGGTAAAGTGTGTGAAAGAAGAAAGTTAGGAGTAAATGTGAATAAGAGCAAAGTTATTAGGTACAGTAGGGTTGAGAGTCAAGTCAATTGGGAGGTTAGTTTGAATGGAGAAAAACTGGATGAAGTAAAGTGTTTTAGATATCTGGGAGTGGATCTGGCAGCGGTTGGAACCATGGAAGCGGAAGTGAATCATAGGGTGGGGGAGGGGGCGAAAATCCTGAGAGCCTTGAAGAATGTGTGGAAGTCGAGAACATTATCTCGGAAAGCAAAAATGGGTATGTTTGATGGAATAGTGGTTCCAACAATGTTGTATGGTTGCGAGGCGTGGGCTATGGATAGAGTTGTGCGCAGGAGGGTGGATGTGCTGGAAATGAGATGTTTGAGGATAATGTGTGGTGTGAGGTGGTTTGATCGAGTAAGTAATGTAAGGGTAAGAGAGATGTGTGGAAATAAAAAGAGCTTGGTTGAGAGAGCAGACGAGGGTGTTTTGAAATGGTTTGGGCACATGGAGAGAATGAGTGAGGAAAGATTGACCAAGAGGATATATGTGTCGGAGGTGGAGGGAACTAGGAGAAGTGGGAGACCAAATTGGAGGTGGAAAGATGGAGTGAAAAAGATTTTGTGTGATCGGCGCCTGAACATGCAGGAGGGTGAAAGGAGGGCAAGGAATAGAGTGAATTGGATCGATGTGGTATACCGGGGTTGACGTGCTGTCAGTGGATTGAATCAAGGCATGTGAAGCGTCTGGGGTAAACCATGGTAAGTTGTGTGGGGCCTGGATGTGGAAAGGGAGCTGTTGTTTCGGGTATTATTGCGTGGCAGCTAGAGACTTAGTGTGAACGAATGGGGCCTTTGTTGTCTTTTCCTAGTGCTACCTCGCACACATGAGGGGGGAGGGGGATGATATTCCATGTGTGGCGAGGTGGCGATGGGAGTGAATGGGGGCAGACAGTGTGAATTGTGTGCATGGGTATATATGTATGTGTCTGTGTATGTATATATATGTGTACATTGAGATGTATAGGTATGTATATTTTCGTGTGTGGACGTGTGTGTGTGTGTATACATTGTGTATGGTGGTGGGTTGGGCGATTTCTTTCGTCTGTTTCCTTGCGCTACCTCGCAAACGCGGGAGACAGCGACAAAGCAAAAAAAAAAGAAAAAAAAAAAAATATATATATATATATATACATATATATATATATATATATATATATATATATATATATATATATATATATATATATATATACATACATACATTCAACGTATATATATATGTGTGTGTGTACGTGCATGTGTGTGGGTTGGGCCACTGTTTCGTCTGTTTCCTTGTGCTACCTCGCTAACGCGGGAGACAGCGACAAAGTATAATAAATATAAATAAAATGAATATATATATTGGAAAGGATCACAATTTTGCGCGTGATCAAGATATTTCTCTGAGTCCACGGGGAAAATGAAACACGAAAAGTTCCCAAGTGCACTTTCGTGTAATAATCACATCATCAGGGGAGACACAAGAGAGGAATATAACAGTCAGTTGATATACATCGAAGAGACGAAGCGAGGACGCCATTTGGTAAACATGTGATTGTCCAAACATACAACGAGCGTTCATAAACTTATCATTTTACAAATCTTATCAACAATAAAGTTATCTAATTTGTACAGACCATCACTAATATTAAGATTATAATTCTTTGTGTATTTAATAATAGAAGATTCAATGATATTTCTCTTGGTAAAAGAGTTAGAGTTAACAACTGAGATGGCGTTACTCCAGTCAATACAATGATCATAGTTTTTAACATGATTAAACAAGGCATTTGATTCTTGTCCCGTTCTTATACTATATTTATGTTGCTTAAGTCTAACAGAAAGATCCTTACCAGTCTGACCAACATAAAATTTATCACAGTTTCCACAAGGAACTTTATAGATGCAACCAAGAGAATTTTCTGGTGAATTCCTGATTGGGAACTTTTCGTGTTTCATTTTCCCCGTGGACTCATAGGAATATATATATATATATATATATATATATATATATATATATATATATATATATATATATATATATATATATATATATATATATATATATGTGATGGTCACACTTGTCCGTGATGACAGCATGAAGTTGAAATCGCACTTCAGTAGGGTTCATACAGTTTCATTTAACATGTAATTTTTCTATACATGTGGCACGACATATTTCGTGGTGCCCACCCATCTCATCAGTTGCCAGTACTTAACAAAGTTATTTATATCCCAACATCACACTTGGTTCCTGCCGTCCAGGACCGATGTTTCTAGGCCCTACTCTCTCTGCTATGTCTGGTCGTAACCCTTGTAAGGAAGAGTGATTAAGGAAGGTCACGCGGTGGGGGTTGACCTGGGTAGCTGGGTGTGTCATGAAAAACTTTCTTTTATGCTTTAGTGTTTTATCAATTCTCTCATAAGGACATGGCTGATACTAGGATTGGCTTTAAGATTACCCAGGGACAAATTAAAGTTCTTAGTATTACCAAATAAGACATTCAACGACGTTACGTGTGGCTTAATCAGCAGAGGGGTATAGAATAACAAGGTTTACAAGATCTTTGAAGTGATCATTTTCACGAAAATGTTTGGCATTCGCATCTTTGTGGTCATCTCTCCGTACTGAATGTCGATGCCAATAACACCTCCGCTACAGTGTTGCCAGACTGGCAGTATAAAATTCACTTCCTTACACTCTATCAAACTTCCACAAATCCTCCATCAGTAGTAATGCTACTCCTTCGTTAGCTCTTGTCCCCTAATGAACCCCATGACTTTAATCCTATTACATTTCCAAACCATTTTTACCCTTTACCCTTAAAGTCTGTTTTACAAAGAGGCAGAACATACAGGTTTCTTTTCTCACACGCATCACCTATCTCTCCTTTTTTTCCTCATAATTACATTCTCACTCATTTAGACACCCCAGTCGGAATCTCCAAGGAGAATGAGCTCTTCCCGCCTGACTTTTTCTTCTGTTTCCTCTTTAAGAAATTGAAAAACAAAAAGGATGTTTCCAGCCCACCTCTCCCGACCCATTTAGTCGCTTTTTACGACACGCAGGGAATACGGAGGTAGAATTTTTCTCCCCTTCCACAAAGATAACACACACACACACACACACACACACACACACACAAACGCGTGAGCACCCCAATACAAACGCAAATCGTACTCAAAGAAGCAAAATGACCTGACATAGAAGGTGGAGAGGCGTGACTGCTTTCATCTCCTTCCTTTCTTGCCAGTTCAAGCCCCTGCAAAGGTAGAAGAAGCATATGTTTTCCCAGAGGAGACTGGTGGGAGAAACTGGTTGAACCCGAACAGACAGGCGATAGGGACTTACCATTCAGAGAGCGCCACGCTACAGCGAAAGGGACGCTGACCCAATATCATTGCATACAACCTAGTGCGAGACACTTCAGAGTCATACTCTCCAGAAAAAACAACGATTGAAACGTTGATAACTGAACGATGATTAGCAGCTCGTGTGTCATTGCTACCTTACTACCTGTCTATTAGACAGCGCAACATTTAGAAAAGTGAGTTACAGGGAGAGGTGAATTTCCTCATACTAGAGGAAAGAAGAGTGAGGTGTGAACTGTTGCTAGCTTTTTAAGTTTGTAACCAGCTAGATGGCGTAAATGATGAGAAGTTCTTCGGAAGAAGTAAAGATAGAAAATCTTGAGGCCAAAACGTGAAATTAAAGGAAAACATTTTAGAATAGATGTAGTCATCTTAAATTAAAAGAGAATGTATGAACGGAATGAACTGAGTTAAGACACAGTGAATGTGGACAGCATACAGAAATTTGAACAGTTGTTTGGGAGTAAAGAAAGTACAGGGGATGGAGCTGCACCAGTGTACCTCCCCAAATATTACAAATAGAGATGTTCGCACACATACCAAAATTAAGATAGCTGCGTTACAGGACAAAGTTAAAAACATTGAATTTGTCCACTATGGATGAGAGAGGATTAAGGGTGACCTGATCAGAGCTTTGAAAATCTTAAGCCAATATGATGACATCAACAGTGAACATTTCTTCAAACGCCGCATGGATATAACAACCAGAGGCCAGAACTAGGAATGAAGCAAAATATTTATTACAAAAAATATAAAGTGGTAATCTTACATCATAAAAGCAGTGGATAAATAGAGCAAATTGAATGATGAACTTGTTAATGTGGACAGAGAACGGAAGTTTAGAAAAGTTGTACAACAGCAGAGAACTGTGCTATTGTACTCTTATGAAGTAGAACTCCCTTCCCCGTACAGTACAAATAAGTAATTACACAGACACACACACCACACAGACAGACAGGCAGACAGACAGGCAGACATTCAGACAGACAGACAGACAGACACACACACACACACACACACACACATACACACATGGAAGTAAGGGGGGGCCTAGCCCCCTCCTGGGGCACCAACCAACTTGGAGGCCAGGCGAGCCGGGCTGGGGCGCGTCATCCAGCACAGATCAACGACAAAGCCGGAATATCATGCGTGAATTTTAGCGAGGATTTTCTGGGTAATGACTGTAAATCCTCTCATCATACTAATCCGCGATGACAATATATATTTTTTGAAATATTTAAGCAGCCAGCTGATTATATCTGCAGGAATTAAATAACAGACTACTGTTTATAATACTCTGGGACGTGGGAATCCAGGCGGAAAATTGTACTAAAAATCGTATATTTCTTTTTGGAGCGAAGGTATGACGTCACATCAACCCGGATCAAGACGACTTGTCTCCGCTGCAGTAAACAAAGCAGCGTCCACCTTGAGGGTGGCAGCAATGGCTGGGTAAGACAGCAATGTGGATCATTCTCTTTCTTCCCAACATTTCCAAAGATTATCAGAGCACATGTTCCTTGTTTTCCTCAAACAGATTGTGTATATATATATATATATATATATATATATATATATATATATATATATATATATATATATATATATATATATATATATATATATATATATATATATGAGAGAGGAGCTGGAGGGAGCTTGGGGGTTGGAAATCCTCCTCTCCCGCTTTTAATTTTCCAAAAGAAGGATCAGAGAAGGGGACCAAGTGAGGATATTCCCTCTATGGCTCAGTCTTCCGTTCTTAACTCCATCTCGCTAGCGTGGTAAAATGCCGAATATATATATATATATATATATATATATATATATATATATATATATATATATATATATATATATATATATATGTTTTGGACAATCACATGTTTACCAGATGGCGTCCTAGCTTCGACTCTTCGATGTATATCAACTGACTTATATTTCTGTCTTGGGTCTCCCCTGATGATGTGATTATTTCACGAAAGTGCACTTGAGAACTTATCGCGTTTCATTTTCCCCGTGGACTCATACGAATATATATATATATATATATATATATATATATATATATATATATATATATATATATATATATATATATATATATATATGTATATATATATATATATATATATATATATATATCCCTAGGGATAGGGGAGAAGGAATACTTCCCTCGTATTCCCTGCGTGTCGTAGAAGGCGACTAAAAGGGGAGGGAGCGGGGGTCTGGAAATCCTTCCCTCTCGTTTTTTTCTAATTTTCCAAAAGAAGGAACAGAGAATTGGGCCAGGTGAGGGTATTCCCTCAAAGGCCCAGTCCTCTGTTCTTTACGCTACCTCGCTAATGCGGGAAATGGCGAATAGTTTGAAAGAAAGATATATATATATATATATATATATATATATATATATATATATATATATATATATATATATATATATATATATATATATATATATATATATATATCATATTCACAATCTGATATTCCTTTAAACTACTTTTCTTGTCTTTGAAAACATTGCAGGGACTTACAATCGAAGGGAAGAGCATCACACAGACACACACAACCACACACACATACACACACACACACACACACACACACACACACACACACACACAGTAGGATACATAACGTCAGAGTTGATTCCACTCTCCCACTTCGCACTCCGACATGTTAACCCCACTCCCCACTCCGACGTGTTGATCCCTCTCCCACTCCGAAGTGTTGTTCCCTTTCCCCACTCCGACGTGTTGATCCACTCCCCACTCCGATATGTTGATCCTTTTCCCCACTCCGACGTGTTGATCCCTTTCCCCCCTCTGACGTGTTGATCCCACTCCCCACTCCGATATGTTGATCCTTTTCCCCACTCCGACGTGTTGACCCCTTTCCACCCTCTGACGCGTTGATCCCACTCCCAGCTCTTGATGTATTGGCTCTAATCCCCAGTCTTGACGTGCTGACTCCTCTCTGCACTTTTGATGTGTTGATACCACTCCTCATTTCGGGGAAACGACCACACTTCCGACTCGGACAAGTCAACCTGACTCCTTACTTTTGACTTGTGGACCCCATTCCAATTCAGATATTTATACCCGACTCTCCACTGCCATGTGTCAAGCTTCTTCCCTGCCCAACTGCGATGTATCAACCCCACTCCCCACTCTCCGACATGGCGACCCATACATATATATATATATATATATATATATATATATATATATATATATATATATATATATATATATATATATATATATATATATATATGTATATATATATATATATATGCACTTGGGAACTTATCGTGTTTTATTTTCCCCGTGGACTCATAGGAATATCTTGATCACGCGCAAAATTGTGATCCTTTCCAATATATATATATATATATATATATATATATATATATATATATATATATATATATATATATATATATATATATATATTGGAAAGGATCACAATTTTACGCGTGATCAAGATGTTTCTATGAGTGAACGGGGAAAATAAAACACGATAAGTTCCCAAGTGCACTTTCGTGCAATAATCACATCATCAGGGGAGACACAAGAGAAAAATATAACAGTCAGTTGATATACATCAAAGAGACGAAGCTAGGACGCCATTTGGTAAACATGTTACTGTCCAAAACATACAACGAGCGTTCATAAACTTATCATTTTACAAATTTTATCAACAATAAAGCTATCTGATTTGTGTGGACCATCACTAATATTAAGATTATAATTCTTTGTGTATTCAATAATAGAAGATTCAATGATATTTCTCTTGGTCATAGAGTTAGTTAATAACTGAGATGGTGCTATTCCAGTCAATACAATGATCATAGTTAATAACGTGATTAAACAAGGCATATGATTCTTGTCCCGTTCTTATACTATATTTATGTTGCTTAAGTCTAACAGAAAGATCCTTACCAGTCTGACCAACATAAAATTCATCACAGTTCTCACAAGGCACTTTATAGATGCATCCAATTGAATTTTCTGGTGAATTCCTGATTAAGATATTCTTTATAGTATTATTGTTGCTAAAGCCAACATTTACATGAAAGGATTTAAGCAACATGGGAAGCAAAGTGAAATTATTATTAAAAGGGAGGACTAAAAGATTCTTGGTGTCAATGTGAGGTTTGGGCTCAACTCTATAAAATGATTTCTTTGCTAACTTAAGGGATTTATCAATGAAAGATCTAGGGTACTTTAACTTAGATCCAATAGAATATATCTTCTCAAACTCATCATCAATAAACTCTGGACTGCAAATACGTAATGACCTAAGGAACATTGATTGAAATGATGATAATTTAATTCTGTCATGTTGAGATGAGTAATAATGGATATATGAGCATACATTGGTGGGTTTTCTGTATATGCTAAACTTAAACTTGTTTCCTTGTCTATGGATCATGCAATCTAAAAAGAGTAACATACCATTATTTTCATTTTCTACAGTAAATTTGATGAAAGGTACTGAATTGTTAAGTAAGGGGAGAAATATTTAGGTATGTAGATGATGTTCTTTGTGTTTGGCCAACAATTGAAAATTTACAAATACTTGCCCCTCTTTTCAAAACTCTTACATTCACCTCCCTAACAACCACATCCATAAACAAATTTAACAACCATGGAGACATCACACACCCCTGCCGTAAACCAACATTCAGTGAGAACCAATCATTTTCCTCTCCTACACGTACATATGCCTTACATCCTCGATAAAAACTTTTCACCGCTTCTTACAACTTGCCTCCCACACCATATATTCTTAATATCATTCACAGAGCATCTCTATCAACTCTATAATACGCCTTCTCCAGATCCATAAATGCTACATACAAACCCATTTGCTTTTTTAAGTATTTCTCACAAATATATTTCAAAGCAAACACCTGATCCACACATCCTCTACCGCTTCTAAAACCACACTGCTCTTCCCCAGTCTGATGCTCTGTACATGCCTTCACCCTCTCAATCAATACCCTTCCATATAATTTCCTAGGAATGCTCAACAAACTTATACCTCTGTAATTTGAGCACTCACTCTTATCCCCTTTGCCTTTGTACAATGGCACTGTGCAAGCATTCCACCAGTCCTCAGGCACCTCACAATGAGTCATACATCCATTAAACAACCTTACCAACCAGTCAACAATACAGTCACCACCTTTTCTTGATAAATTCTACAGCAATACCATCCAAACCCGCTGCCTTGCCGGCTTTCATCTTCCGCAAAGCTTTTACTGCCTCTTTTCTGTTTACCAAATCATTTTCCCAAACCCTCTCACTTTGCACACCACCTCGACCAAAACGCCCTGGATCTGCCAATCTATCATCAAACGCATTCAACAAACTTTTGAAATACTCACTCCATCGCCATCTTACATCACCAATACTTGTTATCACCTCCCCATTAGCCCCCTTCACTGATGTTCTCATTTGCTCCCTTGTCTTACGCACTTTATTTACCTCCTTCCAAAACATCTTTTTATTCCCCCTAAAATTTAAAGATACTCTCTCACCCCGATTCTCATTTACCCTCTTTTTCACCTCTTGCATTTTTCTCTTGACCTCCTGCCTCTTTCTTTTATACATCTCCCAGTCATTTGCATTTTTTCCCTCCAAAAATCGTCCGAATGCCTCTCTCCTCTCTTTCACTAATAATCTTACTTCTTCATCCCACCCCTCACTACCCTTTCAAATCTGCCCACCTCCCACGCTTCTCACGCCACAAGCATCTTTTGCACAAGCCATCACTGCTTCCCTAAATACATCCCATTCCTCCCCTACTCCCCTTACCTCCTTTGTTCTCACCTTTTTCCATTCTGTACTCAGTCTCTCCTGGTACATCCTCACACAAGTCTCCTTCCCAAGCTCACTTACTCTCACCACTCTCTTCACCACAACATTCTCTCTTCTTTTCTGAAAACCTCTACAAATCTTCACCTTCGCCTCCATAAGATAATGATCAGACATCCCTCCTGTTGCACCTCTCAGCACATCAACATCCAAAAGTCTCTCTTTCGCGCGCCGATCAATTAGCACGTAATCCAATAACGCTCTCTGGCCATCTCTCCCACTTACATACGTATACTTATGTATATCTCTCTTTTTAAACCAGGTATTCCCAATCACCAGTCTTTTTTCAGAACATAAATCTACAAGCTCGTCACCATTACCATTACAACACTGAACACCATATGTGCACCAATTATTCCCTCAACTGCCACATTACTGACCTTTGCATTTAAGTCACCAATCACTATAACCTGGTCTCGTGCATCAAAACTACTAACACACTCACACAGCTGCTCCCAAAACATTTTCCTCTCATGATCTTTCTTCTCATGCCCAGGTGCATATGTACCAATAATCACCCATCTCTCTTCATCCACTTTCAATTTTACCCATATCAATCTAGAGTTTACTTTCTTACACTCTATCACATACTCCCACCACTCCTGTTTCAGAAGTAGTGCTACTCCTTCCCTTGCTCTTGTCCTCTCACTAACCCCTAACTTTACTTCCAAGACATTCCCAAACCACTCTTCCCCTTTACCCTTGAGCTTCGTTTCACTCAGAGCCAAAACATCCAGGTTCCATTCCTCAAACATACTATCTATCTCTCCTTTTTTCTCATCCTGGTTACGTCCACACACATTTACACACCCCAATCTGAGCCTTTGAGGAGGATGAGCACTCCCCGCGTGACTCCTTCTTCTGTTTCCCCTTTAGAAAGTTATGATACAAGGAGGGGAGGGTTTCTAGCCCCCCGCTCCCGTCCCCTTTAGTCGCCTCCTTCGGCACGTGAGGAATGCGTATGGAGTATTCTTTTTCCCCTATCCCAATTTATATATATATATATATATATATATATATATATATATATATATATATATATATATATATATATATATATATATATATATATATATATATATATATATATATATATATATATATATATATATATATATATATATATATATATATATATATATATATATATATATATATATATATATATATATATATATATATATATATATATATATATATATATATATATATATATATATATATATATATATATATATATATATATATATATATATATATATATATATATATATATATATATATATATATATATATATATATATATGATTCAATTCATTGACAGCAAGTCGACCCCGGTAAACCACATCGATCCAATTCACTCTATTCCTTGCCCGCCTTTCACCCTCCTGCATGTTCAGGCGCCGATCACACAAAATCTTTTTCACTCCATCTATCCACCTCCAATTTGGTCTCCCACTTCTCCTCGTTCCCTCCACCTCCGACACATATATCCTCTTGGTCAATCTTTCCTCACTCATTCTCTCCATGTGCTCAAACCATTTCAAAACACCCGTCTTCTGCTCTCTCAACCACGCTCTTTTTATTTCCACACATCTCTCTTACCCTTACGTTACTTACTCGATCAAATCACCTCACACCACATATTGTCATCAAACATCTCATTTCCAGCACATCCACCTCCTGCGCACAACTCTATCCATAGCCCACGCCTCGCAACCATACAACATTGTTGGAACCACTATTCCTTCAAACATACCCATTTTTGCTTTCCGAGATAATGTTCTCGACTTCCACACATTCTTCAAGGCTCCCAGAATTTTCGCCCCCTCCCCCACCCTATGATTCACTTCCGCTTCCATGGTTCCATCCGCTGCCAGATCCACTCCCAGATATCTAAAACACTTCACTTCCTCCAGTTTTTCTCCATTCAAACTACCTCCCAATTGACTTGACCCTCAACCCTACTGTACCTAATAACCTTGCTCTTATTCACATTTACTCTTAACTTTCTTCTTTCACACACTTTACCAAACTCAGTCACCAGCTTCTGCAGTTTCTCACATGAATCAGCCACCAGCGCTGTATCATCAGCGAACAACAACTGACTCACTTCCCAAGCTCTCTCATCTCCAACAGACTTCATACTTGCCCCTCTTTCCAAACTCTTGCATTCACCTCCCTAACAACCCCATCCATAAACAAATTAAACAACCATGGAGACATCACACACCCCTGCCGCAAACCTACATTCACTGAGAACCAATCACTTTCCTCTTCCTACACGTACACATGCCTTACATCCTCGATAAAAACTTTTCACTGCTTCTAACAACTTGCCTCCCACACCATATATTCTTAATATCATTCACAGAGCATCTCTATCAACTCTATCATATGCCTTCTCCAGATCCATAAATGCTACATACAAATCCATTTGCTTTTTTAAGTATTTCTCACAAATATATTTCAAAGCAAACACCTGATCCACACATCCTCTACCGCTTCTAAAACCACACTGCTCTTCCCCAGTCTGATGCTCTGTACATGCCTTCACCCTCTCAATCAATACCCTTCCATATAATTTCCTAGGAATGCTCAACAAACTTATACCTCTGTAATTTGAGCACTCACTCTTATCCCCTTTGCCTTTGTACAATGGCACTGTGCAAGCATTCCACCAGTCCTCAGGCACCTCACAATGAGTCATACATCCATTAAACAACCTTACCAACCAGTCAACAATACAGTCACCACCTTTTCTTGATAAATTCTACAGCAATACCATCCAAACCCGCTGCCTTGCCGGCTTTCATCTTCCGCAAAGCTTTTACTGCCTCTTTTCTGTTTACCAAATCATTTTCCCAAACCCTCTCACTTTGCACACCACCTCGACCAAAACGCCCTGGATCTGCCAATCTATCATCAAACGCATTCAACAAACTTTTGAAATACTCACTCCATCGCCATCTACATCACCAATACTTGTTATCACCTCCCCATTAGCCCCCTTCACTGATGTTCTCATTTGCTCCCTTGTCTTACGCACTTTATTTACCTCCTTCCAAAACATCTTTTTATTCCCCTAAAATTTAAAGATACTCTCTCACCCCGATTCTCATTTACCCTCTTTTTCACCTCTTGCATTTTTCTCTTGACCTCCTGCCTCTTTCTTTTATACATCTCCCAGTCATTTGCATTTTTTCCCTCCAAAAATCGTCCGAATGCCTCTCTCCTCTCTTTCACTAATAATCTTACTTCTTCATCCCACCCCTCACTACCCTTTCAAATCTGCCCACCTCCCACGCTTCTCACGCCACAAGCATCTTTTGCACAAGCCATCACTGCTTCCCTAAATACATCCCATTCCTCCCCTACTCCCCTTACCTCCTTTGTTCTCACCTTTTTCCATTCTGTACTCAGTCTCTCCTGGTACATCCTCACACAAGTCTCCTTCCCAAGCTCACTTACTCTCACCACTCTCTTCACCACAACATTCTCTCTTCTTTTCTGAAAACCTCTACAAATCTTCACCTTCGCCTCCATAAGATAATGATCAGACATCCCTCCTGTTGCACCTCTCAGCACATCAACATCCAAAAGTCTCTCTTTCGCGCGCCGATCAATTAGCACGTAATCCAATAACGCTCTCTGGCCATCTCTCCCACTTACATACGTATACTTATGTATATCTCTCTTTTTAAACCAGGTATTCCCAATCACCAGTCTTTTTTCAGAACATAAATCTACAAGCTCGTCACCATTACCATTACAACACTGAACACCATATGTGCACCAATTATTCCCTCAACTGCCACATTACTGACCTTTGCATTTAAGTCACCAATCACTATAACCTGGTCTCGTGCATCAAAACTACTAACACACTCACACAGCTGCTCCCAAAACATTTTCCTCTCATGATCTTTCTTCTCATGCCCAGGTGCATATGTACCAATAATCACCCATCTCTCTTCATCCACTTTCAATTTTACCCATATCAATCTAGAGTTTACTTTCTTACACTCTGTCACATACTCCCACCACTCCTGTTTCAGAAGTAGTGCTACTCCTTCCCTTGCTCTTGTCCTCTCACTAACCCCTAACTTTACTTCCAAGACATTCCCAAACCACTCTTCCCCTTTACCCTTGAGCTTCGTTTCACTCAGAGCCAAAACATCCAGGTTCCATTCCTCAAACATACTATCTATCTCTCCTTTTTTCTCATCCTGGTTACGTCCACACACATTTACACACCCCAATCTGAGCCTTTGAGGAGGATGAGCACTCCCCGCGTGACTCCTTCTTCTGTTTCCCCTTTAGAAAGTTATGATACAAGGAGGGGAGGGTTTCTAGCCCCCCGCTCCCGTCCCCTTTAGTCGCCTCCTTCGGCACGTGAGGAATGCGTATGGAGTATTCTTTTTCCCCTATCCCAATTTATATATATATATATATATATATATATATATATATATATATATATATATATATATATATATATATATATATATGTATATATATATATATATATATATATATATATATATATATATATATATATATATATATATACATATATATATATATATATATATATATATATATATATATATATATATATATATATATATACATATATATATATATATATATATATATATATATATATATATATATATATATGTATATATATATATATATATATATATATATATATATATATATATATATATATATATATATATATATATATATATATATATATGATTCAATTCATTGACAGCAAGTCGACCCCGGTAAACCACATCGATCCAATTCACTCTATTCCTTGCCCGCCTTTCACCCTCCTGCATGTTCAGGCGCCGATCACTCAAAATCTTTTTCACTCCATCTATCCACCTCCAATTTGGTGTCCCACTTCTCCTCTTTCCCTCCACCTCCGACACATATATCCTCTTGGTTAATCTTTCCTCACTCATTCTCTCCATGTGCTCAAACCATTTCAAAACACCGTCTTCTGATCTCTCAACCACGCTCTTTTTATTTCCACACATCTCTCTTACTCTTACATTACTTACTCGATCAAATCACCTCACACCACAGATTGTCCTCAAACATCTCATTTCCAGCATATCCACCCTCCTGCGCACAACTCTATCCATAGCCCACGCCTCGCAACCATACAACATTGTTCGAACCACTATTCCTTCAAACATACCCATTTTTGCTTTGCGAGATAATGTTCTCGACTTCCACACATTCTTCAAGGCTCCCAGGCTTTTCGCCCCCTCCCCCACCCTATGATTCACTTCCGCTTCCATGGTTCCATCCGCTGCCAGATCCACTCCCAGATATCTAAAACACTTTACTTCCTCCAGTTTTTCTCCACTCAAACTTACCTCCCAATTGACTTGACCCTCAACCCTACTGTACCTAATAACCTTGCTCTTATTTTCATTTACTCTTAACTTTCTTCTTTCACACACTTTACCAAACTCAGTCACCAGCTTCTGCAGTTTCTCACATGAATCAGCCACCAGCGCTGTATCATCAGCGAACAACAACTGACTCACTTCCCAAGCTCTCTTATCTACAACAGACTTCATACTTGCCCCTCTTTCCAAAGCTCTTGCATTCACATCCCTAACAACCCCATCCATAAACAAATTAAACAACCATGGAGACATCACACACCCCTGCCGCAGACCTACATTCACTGAGAACCAATCACTTTCCTTTCTTCCTACACGTACACATGCCTTACATCCTCGATAAAAACTTTTCACTGCATCTAACAACTTGCCTCCCACACCATATATTCTTAGTACCTTTCACAGAGCATCTCTATCAACTCTATCATATGCCTTCTCCAGATCCATAAATGCTACATACAAATCCATTTGCTTTTCTAAGTATTTCTCACATACATTCTTCAAAGCAAACACCTGATCCACTGTACCACTTTGGAAACCACACTGCTCTTCCCCAATCTGATGCTCTGTACATGCCTTCACCCTCGCAATCAATACCCTCCCATATGATTTACCAGGAATACTCAACAAACTTATACCTCTGTAATTTGAGCACTCACTCTTATCTTTGCCTTTGTACAATGGCACTATGCAAGCATTCCGCCAATCCTCAGGCACCTCACCATGAGTCATACATACATTAAATAACCTTACCAACCAGTCAACAATACAGTCACCCCCTTTTTTAATAGATTCCACTGAAATACCATCCAAACCTGCTGCCTTTCCGGCTTTCATCTTCCGCAAAGCTTTTACTACCTCTCCTCTGTTTACCAAATTATTTTCCATGACCCTCTCACTTTGCACACCACCTCGACCAAAACACCCTATATCTGCCACTCTATCATCAAACACACTCAACAAACCTTCATAATACTCACTCCATCTCCTTCTCACATCACCACTACTTGTTATCACCTCCCCATTAGCCCCCTTCACTGAAGTTTCCATTTGCTCCCTTGTCTTACGCACTTTATTTACCTCCTTCTAAAACATCTTTTTATTCTCCCTAAATTTTAATGATACTCTCTCACCCCAACTCTCACTTTCCCTCTTTTTCACCTCCTGCACCTTTCTCTTGACCTCCTGTCTCTTTCTTTTATACATCTCACACTCAATTGCATTTTTTCCCTGCATCAATCGTCCAAATGCCTCTCTCTTCTCTTTCACTAATACTCTTACTTCTTCATCCCACCCCTCACTACCATTTCAAATCTGCCCATCTCCCACGCTTCTCATGCCACAAGCATCTTTTGCCTAAGCCATCACTGCTTCCCTAAATACATCCCATTCCTACCCCACTCCCCTTACCTCCTTTGTTCTCACATTTTCCCATTCTGTACTCAGTCTATGCTGGTACTTCCTCACACAAGTCTCCTTCCCAAGCTCACTTACTCTCACCACCCTCTTCACCCCAACATTCTCTCTTCTTTTCTGAAAACCCATACAAATCTTCACCTTCGCCTCCATAAGATAATGATCAGACATCCCTCCAGTTGCACCTCTCAGCACATTAACATCCAAAAGTCTCTCTTTCGCACGCCTGTCAATTAACATGTAATCCAATAACGCTCTCTGGCCATCTCTCCTGCTTACATACATATACTTATGTATATGTCGCTTTTTAATCCAGGTATTCCCAATCACCAGTCCTTTTTCAGCACATAAATCTACAAGCTCTTCACCATTTCCATTTACAACACTGAACAGCCTATGTATACCAATTATTCCCTCAACTGCCACATTACTCACCTTTTCATTCAAATCACCCATCACTATATCACGGTCTTGTGCATCAAAACCACTAACACACTCATTCAGCTGCTCCCAAAACACTTGCCTCTCATGATCTTTCTTCTCATGCCCGGGTGCATATGCACCAATAATCACCCATCTCTCTTCATCCACTTTCAATTTTATCCATGTCAATCTAGAGTTTACTTTCTTACACTCTATCACATACTCCCACCACTCCTGTTTCAGAAGTAGTGCTACTCCTTCCCTTTCTCTTGTCCTCTCACTAACCCCTAACTTTACTTCGAAGACATTCCCAAACCACTCTTCCCCTTTACCCTTGAACTTCGTTTCACTCAGAGCCAAAACATTCAGGTTCCTTTCCTCAAACATACTACCCTTCTCTCCTTTTTTCACATCATGGTTACACCCACACACATTTAGACACCCCAATCTGAGCCTACGAGGAGGATGAGCTTTCCGCGCGTGACTCCTGCTTCTGTTTCTCATTTTAGAAAGTTAAAATACAAGGAGGGGAGGATTTCTGGTCCCCCGCTCCCGTCCACTGTAGTCGCCTTCTACGACACGTGAGGAATGCGTGGGAAGTATTCTTTCTCCCCTATTCCCTATCGTATATACATATATATATATATATATATATATATATATATATATATATATATATATATATATATATATATATATATGAAGTCTGTTGGAGATGAGAGAGCTTGGGAAGTGAGTCAGTTGTTGTTCGCTGATGATACAGCGCTGGTGGCTGATTCCTGTGAGAAACTGCAGAAGCTGGTGACTGAGTTTGGTAAAGTGTGTGAAAGAAGAAAGTTAAGAGTAAATATGAATAAGAGCAAGGTAATTAGGTACAGTAGGGTTGAGGGTCAAGTCAATTGGGAGGTAAGTTTGAATGGAGAAAAACTGGAGGAAGTAAAGTGTTTTAGATATCTGGGAGTGGATCTGGCAGCAGATGGAACCATGGAAGCGGAAGTAGATCATAGGGTGGGGGAGGGGGCGAAAATCCTGGGAGCCTTGATGAAAATGTGGAAGTCGAGAACATTATCTCGGAAAACAAAAATGGGTATGTTTGAAGGAATACTGGTTCCAACAATGTTGTATGGTTGCGAGGCGTGGGCTATGGATAGAGTTGTGCGCAGGAGGATGGATGTGCTGGAAATGAGATGTTTGAGGACAATGTGTGGTGTGAGGTGGTTTGATCGAGTAAGTATTGTAAGGGTAAGAGAGATGTGTGGAAATAAAAAGGGCGTGGTTGAGAGACCAGAAGAGGGTGTTTTGAAATGGTTTGGGCACATGGAGAGAATGAGTGAGGAAAGATTGACCAAGAGGATATATGTGTCGGAGGTGGAGGGAACGAGGAGAAGTGGGAGACCAAATTGGAGGTGGAAAGATGGAGTGAAAAAGATTTTGAGTGATCGGGGCCTGAACATGCAGGAGGGTGAAAGGCGGGCAAGGAATAGAGTGAATTGGATCGATGTGGTATACCGGGGTCGACGTGCTGTCAATGGATTGAATCAGGGCATGTGAAGCGTCTTGGGTAAACCATGGAATGTTCTGTGGGGCCTGAATGTGGAAAGGGAGCTTTGTTTTCGGGCATTATTGCATGACAGTTAGAGACTGAGTGTGAACGAATGGGGCCTTTGTTGTCTTTTCCTATCGCTACCTCGCACAGATGAGGGGGGGAGGGGGATGTTATTCCGTGTGTGGCGAGGTGGCGATGGGAATGAATAAAGGCAGACAGTGTGAATTGTGTGTATGTGTATATATGTATGTGTCTGTGTGTATATATATGTGTACATTGAGATGTATGGGTATGTATATTTGCGTGTGTGGACGTGTATGTATATACATGTGTATGGGGGTGGGTTGGGCCATTTCTTTCGTCTGTTTCATTGCGCTACCTCGCAAACGCGGGAGACAGCGACAAAGCAAATATATATATATATATATATATATATATATATATATATATATTTTCTTTTCTTTTCTTTTAAACTATTCGCCATTTCCCGCGTTAGCGAGGTAGCATTAAGAACAGAGGACTGGGCCTTTGACTGGCCCAATTCTCTGTTCCTTCTTTTGGAAAATTAAAAAAAAACGAGAGGGGAGGATTTCCAGCCCCCCGCTCCCTCCCCTTTTAGTCGCCTTCTACGACACGCAGGGAATACGTGGGAAGTATTCTTAATCCCCTATCCCCAGGGATATATATATATATATATATATATATATATATATATATATATATATGTATATATATGTATATATATATATATATATATATATATATATATATATATATATATATATATATATATATATATATATATATATATATACATATATATTCCCTGGGGATAGGGGAGAAAAAATACTTCCCACGTATTCCCTGCGTGTCGTAGAGGCGACTTAAAGGGAAGGGAGCGGGAGGCTGGAAATCCTCCCCTCTTGTTTTTTTTTTTTTTTTTTTTTTTTCTTCCAAAAGAAGGAACAGAGAATTGGGCCAGGTGAGGGTATTCCCTGAAAGGCCCAGTCCTCTGTTCTTAATGCTACCTCGCTAATGCGGGAAATGGCGAATAGTTTAAAAGAAAAGAAAAGAAAGAATATATATATATATATATATATATATATATATATATATATATATATATATATATATATATATATATATATATATATATAGGGGATAGGGGATTAAGAATACTTCCCACGTATTCCCTGCGTGTCGTAGAAGGCGACTAAAAGGGGAGGGAGCGGGGGGCTGGAAAGCCTCCCCCCTCGTTTTTTTTTTTAAATTTTCCAAAAGAAGGAACAGAGGGGGCCAGGTGAGGATATTCAAAAAAAGGCCCAGTCCTCTGTTCCTAACGCTACCTCGCTAACGCGGGAAATGGCGAATAGTTTAAAAGAAAGAAAAGATATATATATATATATATATATATATATATATATATATATATATATATATATTTATATATATATATATATATATATATATATATATATATATATATACATATATATATATATATATATATATATATATATATATATATATATATATATATATATATATATATGTATATATACGTATATATATATATATATATATATATATATATATATATATATATATATATATATATATATATATATATATATATATATATATATATATATATATAATATATATCTAAAACACTTCACTTCCTCCAGTTTTTCTCCATTCAAACTCACCTCCCAATTGAATTGACCCTCAACCCTACTGTACCTAATAACCTTGCTCTTATTCACATTTACTCTTAACTTTCTTCTTTCACTCACTTTACCAAACTCAGTCACCAGCTTCTGCAGTTTCTCACATGAATCAGCCACCAGCGCTGTATCATCAGCGAACAACAACTGACTCACTTCCCAAGCTCTCTCATCCCCAACAGACTTCATACTTGCCCCTCTTTCCAAAACTCTTGCATTCACCTCCCTTGCGCTACTTCGCAAACGCAGGAGACAGCGACAAAGCAAAAAAAAAAAAAAAAAAAAAAAAAAATATATATATATATATATATATATATATATATATATATATATATATATATATATATATATATATATATATATATATATATATATATATATATATATATCTTTCTTTTCTTCTTTCATACTATTCGCCATTTCCCGCATTAGCGAGGTAGCGTTATGAACAGAGGACTGGGCCTTTGAGGGAATATCATCACCTGGCCCCCCTCTCTGTTCCCTCTTTTGGAAAATTAAAAAAAAAAAAAAAGAATGAGAGGGGAGGATTTCCAGCCCCCCCGCTCCATTCCCTTTTAGTCGCCTTCTACGACACGCAGGGAATACGTGGGAAGTATTCTTTCTCCCCTATCCCCAGGGATAATATATATATATATATATATATATATATATATATATATATATATATATATATATATATATATTCCTATGAGTCCACGGGGGAAATATCTGAATATCCTTGCAAACCAATCATCAACATAGTCATCCCCTTTCTCAAGAAATTCAACTGCAACTCCATCTTGTCCTGCCACCTTGCCGGATTCTTCTTCCGTACGACTTTAACCACCTCTTATCTTTTCACTAAACCACTCTCTCTAATCCTCTCACTTTCCATACCACCCAATCCAAACCCCCTACGTCTTCCTCTCTATCATCAAACACATTTAATAATCCTTCAAAATATTTGTTCCACTTCCTCATTCCATCACTATCCGTTATCGCTTCCCCTTTTGCTCCCTTCACCGATGTCTCCATTTGTTTTCTTGTCTTTCGCACTTTATTTACCTCCTTCAATGCATCTTTTTATTCTTCCTTAAGCTTAATGATTCTCTCTCAGCCCAACTCTCATTTGCTCTCTTTTTCAACCCCTGAACCTTTCTTTTAACCTCCTGCCGCTTTCTCTTATACATCTCATAATCATTTGCACTCCTCCTGCATAAGTACCGTCAAGTGCTTTTCTTTTCCCTTTCAATAGCAACTTTATTTCTTCCTCCCACCACTCACTACGCCTTTTAATCTGCCCCCCCCTCCCACCTTTTTCATGCCACAAGCATCTCTTGCACATATCATCATTGTTTCCCTGAATACCTTCCATTTCTCACACGTTCCCCTCACTTCATTTGCTCTCACCTTTTGCCATCCTACACTCAATATTTGCTGGTATTTCTTCACTCAAGTCTCCTCTCCAGGCTCATTTACTCTCACCACTCTCTTCTCCCCGACATTGTCTCCTCTTTATCGAAAACCTCTACTAATGTTCACCCTCGCCATAACAAGGCAGCGATCAGCCATCCCACCAACTGCCCCTCTCAGCACATTTACATCCAAAAGTATCTCCTTATACGCCTAATAATTAGTACATAATCTAATAATGCCCGTTGTCCATCTCTCCTACTGACATTCTTGCGTATATCTCTCTTTTTAAGCCAGGCATATCCAATCACCAGTCTTCTTTCAGCACACAAATCCATAAGCTCTCCACTATATCCATTCATATCAATGAATACCCTATGAGCACCAATTATACCCCCAACTGCCACATTACTTACCTTCGCACTTAAATGACCCATCAAATACCCGATCTCGTGCACCAAAACTACTAACACATTCAACTACTCCGAAAACACTTACCTCTTATGATCTTTCTTCTCATTACCAGGCGCATAAGCACCAATGATCACCTAGCTCTTGTCATCCACTTTTAGTTTTACCCACATAAATCTAGAATTTACTTTCTTACACTATATTACACGCTCTTACAACTACTGTTTCAGGAGTAGTGACACTTCTTCCTTAACTATTGTCCTCTAACCAACCCCTGACTTTACGCCTAATACAATTTCAAACCATTCTTACCCTTTATCCTTGAGCTCTTTTTTCACTCAGAGTTAGAACATCCATGTTACTTTCCTCAAGCATACCACCTATCTCTCCTCTTTTCCTATCTTGGTTACATCCACACACACTCAGAGGCATTTCAGACACCCCAGTCTGAGCCTTCGAGGAGGAAGATCACTCCACGCTTGGCTAATTCTTCTGTTTCCTCTGTGAGAAATTGAAATACAAGAAGGGGAGGGTTTCGAGTCCACCGCTCCTGCCCCATTTAGTCACTTTTTACGACAGGCGGGAATACGAGGGTAGAATCCTTTCTCCCTTACATCAGGGATTCTGTTATTTATCAATGAAAACTGAAGGCATCACCAGTGGTCATGATGAGCAGTTTTAATGAGGATCCCTGCATTAGTTAAAAGATTAATGTTGTCTATCTGTTCAACTGTACGACCGAGGACTGTGCACTTTGTGCACGACATTGTCAAGAGGAGTGACGTCCTGCCTGCAAGGAGGTTCCAGAGGACATTTTCGGGAACGACCGCAACAGCCTTCAGCTCGGGGCCAGATGATAGATAATAAAGAGAATTTTAGCAAGATCAGAGAATAGATGAAAACTTTAAGTACATGAGGCAATGTTTATCAGGAGATGGATATGATCCCCTTAATTGGTCGTCAAGTTAATGCTGAGGTTACCCCTTCTGTGCATAATGGACCACAATTGCAGCAGGAAACAACAAGAGTAACTTGCAGAATAATCTAGAGTTCCAGCTGGGAAGAAGAGGAGCTGACGTCTGTAAACAATCTCCCCAGCACCCTCCATCTCCCTTTGATGTAATAGATGGGAGGGTTTCTACCTCCGTCCCCGGGTGATCGTAGTGTGAAGGTTGTGTGTGTAGTCAATAATCAGAAATTGTTTGTAACGTCAACATGATTACTTTGTATTCTGTACTATATAATGTAAAATTTGTGGTCATAGCTGTTCCTTAAATCAACTGATAATGAATGAAGAAATCCGAAATGTTGTGTTAAACTGAGCAAAATTGCACCGTAATCTGCGTTAGTTAGTTTCGTAACCTTTTGAACGGATAACGTAGGAGATGTGGTAGTCCATTAACCACTGGAAGGAAGGAAAATAATGAGAAAATCAGAAATATTACAGAAGAAAGTAGATAGCAACAAATGTGTCGTCTTATTCAATAAACAGTCTACTTCCTTCCTGCCGCAGGAGTCCCGTCTCTCCTTATGAGGCTATTGCAGTGCTCAGGTCGGGAGCACAGGTCACAAAGTGTCGTGATGTTGTGTGTCCGTCTACGTGCGGTGAGCGTGAGCCAATGTTGAAACGGTATTGTATTGTATAGGTGATAGGTGATGTCTATACTATAAGATGGAGTATGACTAGTTAGTTTGTGGTTCCTGATGGAAGTATGTCTATCAGGCTGGAGTTTAATAGTGAGGTGAGGAATCGGTTGTATAGTGCATGTCTGGTAATTTCCATATTTATATGTTTTATCTGTATTTCATCGTTTGTAATGGTGGGATCTGTGAGTATAGGTTACTGAAGTGTGAGGAAGGAGTATGATTTATCTATCGACTTGAGTGTTGGTCGTTACTTATAGAATGGTTTGGGTGGAAGGGGTATAGTACTGTTACATAGAACGGGGTGCCTAGCTCGCTGAAGTGGGTTTGTAATGAGAGGATATTTGTTATGTTGCGAAGGTGTTGAGCGTATGTAGAGGCTGGACAGCCAGTGATTGCTTTCAAAGTACTATTTTCTGTGGTTTGCGGCTTAGTTATCTTTCCTTCTTGAGGATGGAACACCAATTAGGTGAAGCAAAATTTAAAGTTGAGCGCATGAATTCTTGAATTCATCGAGGTAACGCCAAGAAAACAGACACGAAGGCCGCATTCGTTCACACTAAGTCTCTAGCTGTTATTGCAATGCACTGAAATCACAGCTCCTTATCCACATCCAGGCCATACAAAGTATTGCATGGCTTACCACAGGCGCTTCATTACTTTTACTTTATTCCATTGACAGTACGTCGACCCTAGTATACCACACCGTTCCAATTTACTATATCCCGTGCATACCTTTCACCCTCCTGCATATTCGGGCCTCTTTCGCTCAAAACCATTTCCACTCCATCATTCCATATCTAATTTGGTCTCCCACTTCTTGTTCCCTCTACCTCTGACACATATATCCACTTTATTAACCTTTCCTCACTCATTCTTTGCATACGCCCAAACCATTTCAGCCAAACCTCCTTTGCTTTCTCAACCACACTCTGTATTACCACACATCTCTCTTACCATTTGATCATTTGGTGTAGCGGCTAGCGTTCCTACCCGTGACACATTCACGGGCCGCCCAGTGTCGAGCGCATAGGTTTAATTCCTGGTTGCGGCAGCCAGTCCACAGTCAACCCAGCTGTTCATCCACCCAAGGGGTTGGTCGACAAAATGGGTACTTAGCTTATATATATATATATATATATATATATATATATATATATATATATATATATATATATATATATATATATATATTTTTTTTTTTTTTTTTTTTCATACTATTCGCCATTTCCCGCGATAGCGAGGTAGCGTTAAGAACAGAGGACTGGGCCTTTGAGGGAATATCCTCACCTGGCCCTCTTCTCTGTTCCTTCTTTTGGAAAATTAAAAAAAAAAAAACGAGAGGGGAGGATTTCCAACCCCCGCTCCCTAACTTTTTAGTCGCCTTCTACGACACGCAGGGAATACGTGGGAAGTATTCTTTCTCCCCTATCCCCAGGGAATATATATATATATATATATATATATATATATATATATCATTTATCTATTTTGCTTTGTCGCTGTCTCCCACGTTAGCGAGGTAGCGCTAGGAAACAGACGAAAGAATGGCCCAACCCACCCACATACACATGTATATACATACACGTCCACACACGCAAATATACATACGCATACGTATATATACACACACAGACATATACATATATATACATGTACATGATTCATACTGTCTGTCTTTATTCATTCCCATCGCCACCCCGCCACACATGAATATAACAACCCCCTTCCCCCTCATGTGCGCGAGGTAGCGCTAGGAAGACAACAAAGACCACATTCGCTCACACTCAGTCTCTAGCTGTCATGTAATATTTATATATATATATATATATATATATATATATATATATATATATATATATATATATATATATATATATATATATATACATATATATATATATATATATATATATATATATATATATATATATATATATATATATATATATATATATATATGTATATATATATATGTATATATATATATATATATATATATATATATATATATATATATATATATATATATATATATATATATATATATATATATGGGCTGAGCCATTCTCTCGTCTGTTTCCTTGCGGTACCTCGCTGACGCGGGAGACAGCGACAAAATGTAACAAAGGATAATGATAACATATATATATATATATACAAACAAAGTGCATATGAACGCGCACCTTCATAGAACATACAAACCTCCAACAGCCAGGATCGAGCCCGGGACCCCTGTGCAACACGCGGGAGCACTACCGCTAGGCTATGATCGCCCCTAGCCTAGCGGTAACGCTCCCGCCTGTTGCACAGAGGTCCCGGGTTGGATCCTGGCTGTTAGAGGTTTATATGTTCTATGATATATATATATATATATATATATATATATATATATATATATATATATATATATATATATATTATCCCTGGGGATAGGGGAGAAAGAATACTTCCCACGTATTCCCTGCGTGTCGTAGTAGGCGACTAAAAGGGAAGGGAGCGGGGGGCTGGAAATCCTCCCCTCTCGTTTTTTTTTTTTTTTTTTTTTTTTTTTTTCAAAAGAAGGAACAGAGAAGGGGGCCAGGTGAGGGTATTCCCTCAAAGGCCCAGTCCTCTGTTCTTAACGCTACCTCGCTATCGCGGGAAATGGCGAATAGTATGAAAAAAAAAAAAATATATATATATATATATATATATATATATATATATATATATATATATATATATATATATTGACTGTATTGTTGACTGGTTGGTAAGGTTATTTAATGTATGTATGACTCATGGTGAGGTGCCTGAGGATTGGCGGAATGCGTGCGTAGTGCCATTGTACAAAGGCAAAGGGGATAAGAGTGAGTGCTCAAATTACAGAGGTATAAGTTTGTTGAGTATTCCTGGTAAATTATATGGGAGGGTATTGATTGAGAGGGTGAAGGCATGTACAGAGCATCAGATTGGGGAAGAGCAGTGCGGTTTCAGAAGTGGTAGAGGATGTGTGGATCAGGTGTTTGCTTTGAAGAATGTATGTGAGAAATACTTAGAAAAGCAAATGGATTTGTATGTAGCATTTATGGATCTGGAGAAGGCATATGATAGAGTTGATAGAGATGCTCTGTGGAAGGTATTAAGAATATATGGTGTGGGAGGCAAGTTGTTAGAAGCAGTGAAAAGTTTTTATCGAGGATGTAAGGCATGTGTACGTGTAGGAAGAGAGGAAAGTGATTGGTTCTCAGTGAATGTAGGTTTGCGGCAGGGGTGTGTGATGTCTCCATGGTTGTTTAATTTGTTTATGGATGGGGTTGTAAGGGAGGTAAATGCAAGAGTCCTGGAAAGAGGGGCAAGTATGAAGTCTGTTGGGGATGAGAGAGCTTGGGAAGTGAGTCAGTTGTTGTTCGCTGATGATACAGCGCTGGTGGCTGATTCATGTGAGAAACTGCAGAAGCTGGTGACTGAGTTTGGTAAAGTGTGTGGAAGAAGAAAGTTGAGAGTAAATGTGAATAAGAGCAAGGTTATTAGGTACAGTAGGGGTGAGGGTCAAGTCAATTGGGAGGTGAGTTTGAATGGAGAAAAACTGGAGGAAGTGAAGTGTTTTAGATATCTGGGAGTGGATCTGTCAGCGGATGGAACCATGGAAGCGGAAGTGGATCATAGGGTGGGGGAGGGGGCGAAAATTTTGGGAGCCTTGAAAAATGTGTGGAAGTCGAGAACATTATCTCGGAAAGCAAAAATGGGTATGTTTGAGGGAATAGTGGTTCCAACAATGTTGTATGGTTGCGAGGCGTGGGCTATGGATAGAGATGTGCGCAGGAGGATGGATGTGCTGGAAATGAGATGTTTGAGGACAATGTGTGGTGTGAGGTGGTTTGATCGAGTAAGTAACGTAAGGGTAAGAGAGATGTGTGGAAATAAAAAGAGCGTGGTTGAGAGAGCAGAAGAGGGTGTTTTGAAATGGTTTGGGCACATGGAGAGAATGAGTGAGGAGAGATTGACCAAGAGGATATATGTGTCGGAGGTGGAGGGAACGAGGAGAAGAGGGAGACCAAATTGGAGGTGGAAAGATGGAGTGAAAAAGATTTTGTGTGATCGGGGCCTGAACATGCAGGAGGGTGAAAGGAGGGCAAGAAATAGAGTGAATTGGAGTCATGTGGTATACAGGGGTTGACGTGCTGTCAGTGGATTGAAGCAAGGCATGTGAAGCGTCTGGGGTAAACCATGGAAAGCTGTGTAGGTATGTATATTTGCGTGTGTGGACGTGTGTATGTACATGTGTATGGGGGGGGGGGGTTGGGCCATTTCTTTCGTCTGTTTCCTTGCGCTACCTCGCAAACGCGGGAGACAGCGACAAAGTATAAAAAAAAAAAAAATATATATATATATATATATATATATATATATATATATATATATATAGAGAGAGAGAGAGAGAGAGAGAGAGAGAGAGAGTGTATGTGTGTGTTAACGGTATGCCGTTGATTAGGGCCTCAGCTCCTCATGTCGTATCAGCTGAATAAAAAGAAATTAACATCACAAATTCTCCTTAAAATTTCATATCCATCACATTCACCTTTCTGAGTCCAGCCATATATATAGCCTATGTCTCGTATCCATATGATATTGTTGGAACTACTATTCCCTTAAACATACCCGTTTGTGCCCTCCCATATAACAGTCTCTCTTCCAATAAATTAAGTGCTCTTAAGACCTTTGCCCTTGGCCCATCCACCCCCATTCACTGCTAAGTCCACTTCAAGATATATGAAATACTTCATATCCTCTAATCTTTCTCTATTTAAACTTACATCCCAACTAAACCGCCCCTCAACCATGCTAAACCTATTACCTTGCTTTGATTCACATTCACTCTGTACTTCCTCCTTCACACACTCTTACAAACTCCGTCACAAACTTGATGCATTTAGGGAAGCAGTGATGGCTTGCGCAAAAGATGTTTGTGGCATGAGAAACGTAGGAGGTGGGTTGATTAGAAAGGGAAGTGAACGGTAGGATGAAAAAATAAGATTATTAGTGAAAGAGAAGAGAGAGGCATTTGGACGATTTTTGCAGGGAAATAATGCAAATGAGTGGGAGATGTATAAAAGAAAGAGGCAGGAGGTCAAGAGAAAGGTGCAAGAGGTGAAAAAGAGGGCAAATGAGAGTTGGGGTGAGAGAGTATCATCAAATTTTAGGGAGAATAAAAAGATGTTTTGGAAGGAGGTAAATAAAGCGCGTAAGACAAGGGAACAGATGGGAACTTCAGTGAAGGGGGTAAGTGTGGAGGTGATAACAAGAAGTGGTGACGTGAGAATGAGATGGAGTGAGTATTTTGAATGTTTGTTGAATGTGTTTGATGATAGAGTGGCAGATATAGGGTGTTCTAGTCGAGGTGGTGTGCAAAGCAA
Source organism: Panulirus ornatus (assembly GCF_036320965.1). NCBI lineage: Eukaryota > Metazoa > Arthropoda > Malacostraca > Decapoda > Palinuridae > Panulirus > Panulirus ornatus. The sequence continues at coordinate 44,010,431 of NC_092236.1, read as the reverse complement.
GAGGGTTAGGGAAAATGATATGGCAAACAAAGGAGAGGTAGTAAAAGCTTTGCGGAAGATGAAAGCCGGCAAGGCAGCGGGTTTGGATTGTATTGCAGTGGAATTTATCAAAAAAGGAGGTGACTGTATTGTTGACTGGTTGGTAAGGTTATTCAATATCATGGTGAGGTGTCTGAGGATTAGCGGAATGCTTGCATAGTGCCAGTGTACAAAGGTAAAGGGGATAAAAGTGGGTGCTCAAATTACATAAGTATAAGTTTGTTGAGTATTCCTGGTAAATTATATGAGAGGGTATTGATTGAGAGGGTGAAAGCATGTACAGAGCATCAGATTGGGGATGAGCAGTGTGGTTTCAGAAGTGGTAGAGGATGTGTGAATCAGGTGTTTGCTTTGAAGAATGTATGTGAGAAATACTTAGAAAAGCAAATGGATTTGTATGTAGCATTTATGAATCTGGAGAAGGCATATGATAGAGTTTATAGAGATGCTCTGCGGAAGGTATTAAGAATATATGGTGGGGGAGGCAAGTTCTTAGAAGCAGTGAAAAGTTTTTATCGAAGATGTAAGGCATGTGTACGTGTAGGAAGAGAGGAAAGTGACTGGTTCTTAGTGAATGTAGGTCTGCGGCAGGGGTGTGTGATGTCCCCATGATTGTTTAATTTGTTTATGGATAGGGTTGTTAGGGAGGTGAAAGCAAGAGTTTTGGAAAGAGGGGCAAGTATGCAGTCTGTTGTGGATGAGAGAGCTTGGGAAATGAGTCAGTTGTAGTTCGCTGATGATACAGCACTGGTGGCTGATTCATGTGAGAAACTGCAGAAGCTGGTGACTGAGTTTGGTAAAATGTGTGAAATAAGAAAGCTGAGAGTAAATGTGAATAAAAGCA
>NC_092236.1:43984548-43994548 GCF_036320965.1 Panulirus ornatus | reverse complement strand
GAAATGGCCTAACCCAGCCCCATACACATGTATATACATACGTCCAGACACGCAAATATACATACCTACACAGCTTTCCATGGTTTACCCCAGACGCTTCACATGCCCTGATTCAATCCACTGACAGCACGTCAACCTCGGTATACCACATCGATCCAATTCACTCTATTCCTTGCCCTCCTTTCACCCTCCTGCATGTTCAGGCCCCGATCACACAAAATCTTTTTCACTCCATCTTTCCACCTCCAATTTGGTCTCCCACTTCTCCTCGTTCCCTCCACCTCCGACACATATATCCTCTTGGTCAATCTTTCCTCACTCATTCTCTCCATGTGCCCAAACCATTTCAAAACACCCTCTTCTGCTCTCTCAACCACGCTCTTTTTATTTCCACACATCTCTCTTACCCTTACGTTACTTACTCGATCAAACCACCTCACACCACACATTGTCCTCAAACATCTCATTTCCAGCATATCCATCCTCCTGCGCCTCGCAACCATACAACATTGTTGGAACCACTATTCCTTCAAACATACCCATTTTTGCTTTCCGAGATAATGTTCTCGACTTCCACACATTCTTCAAGGCTCCCAGGATTTTCGCCCCCTCCCCCACCCTATGATCCACTTCCGCTTCCATCCGCTGCCAGATCCACTCCCAGATATCTAAAACACTTTACTTCCTCCAGTTTTTCTCCATTCAAACTTACCTCCCAATTGACTTGACCCTCAACCTTACTGTACCTAATAACCTTGCTCTTATTCACATTTACTCTTAATTTTCTTCTTTCACACAGTTTACCAAACTCAGTCACCAGCTTCTGCAGTTTCTCACATGAATCAGCCAGCAGCGCTGTATCATCAGCGAACAACAACTGACTCACTTCCCAAGCTCTCTCATCCCCAACAGACTTCATACTTGCCCCTCTTTCCAAAACTCTTGCATTTACCTCCCTAACAACCCCATCCATAAACAAATTAAACAACCATGGAGACATCACACACCCCTGCCGCAAACCTATATATATATGTATTTTTTTTTTTATACTATTCACCATTTCCCGCGATAGCGAGGTAGCGTTAAGAACAGATCACTGGGCCTTGGAGGGAATATCCTCACCTGGCCCCCTTTCTCTGTTCCTTCTTTTGGAAAGTTAAAAAAAAAAAAAAAAATAGGAGGGGAGGATTTCCAGCCCCCCGCTCCCTTCCCTCTTATTCGCCTTCTACGACACGCAGTGAATACGTGGGAAGTATTCTTTCTCCTCTATCCCCAGGGATAATATATATATATATATATATATATATATATATATATATATATATATATATATATATATATATATATATATATATATATATATATATATATATATATGTATATATATAATATATATATATATATATATATATATATATATATATATATATATATATATATATATATATATATATATATATATATATATATATATATTTCCTCACTTTTCACTAAAGTTCCAGTTGATGACCTTTTAGAATATTTATTTGATGTCTTGGATGATAATCATTTACCTGTTTCAAAGTCTGTTTTCATTGGACTAATAAAATTGTGTATAAAAGAGTGTGTATTTCAATTCAGTGAAGATTATTATGCTCAAAAGTTTGGTATGGCAATGGGCAACCCTTTTTCACCTGTACTATGTAATCTTTATTTGGAATCTTTTGAAACAAAATTACTGAGGGATATCTTACCTTCTAATGCAATTTTGTTTACGTATGTAGATGATGTTCTTTGTGATTGGACAACAAATGAAAATTTACAAATATTTCTCCCCTTACTTAACAGTTTAGAACCTTCCATCAAATTTACTGTAGAAAATGAAAATAATGGTATGTTACCATTTTTAGATTGCATGATCCATAGGCAAGGAAACAAGTTTAAGTTTAGCATATACAGAAAACCTACCAATGTATGCTCATATATCCATTATTACTCATCTCAACATGACAGAATTAAATTATCATCATTTCAATCTATGTTCCTTAGGGCATTACTTATTTGCAGTCCAGTGTTTATTGATAATGAGTTTGAGAAGATATATTCTATTGGATCTTAGTTAAAGTACCCTAGATCTTTCATTGATAAATCCCTTAAGTTAGAAAAGAAATCGTTTTATAGGGTTGAGCCTAAACCTCCCATTGACCCTAAGAATCTTTTAGTTCTCCCATTTAATAATAGTTTCACTTTACTTATGTTGTCTTCAGCAACAATAATACTATATAGAATATTTTGATCAGGAATTCATCAGAAAACTCTCTTGGATGCATCTATAAAGAGCCATATGGAAATTGTGATGAATTTTATATTGGTCAGACTGGTAAGGATCTTTCTGTTAGACTTAAGCAACATAAATATAGTATAAGAACGGGACAAGACTCACATGCCTTGTTAATCACGTTAAAAACTATGATCATTGTATTGACTGGGGTAATGCCATCTCAGTTATTAACTCTAACTCTATTACCACGAGAAATATCATTGAATCTTCTATTATTAGATACACAAAGAAGTAGAATCTTAATATCAGTGATGGTCTATACAAAGTAGATAACTTTATTGTTAAAAATTTGTAAAATAAGTTGTCTGTCTTGGACAATCGCATGTTTACCAAATGGCTTCCTAGCTTCGTCTCTTCGATGTATATCAACAGACTTATATTTCTATCTTGTTTCTCCCCTGATGATATGATTATTACACGAAAGTGCACTTGGGAACTTATCGTGTTTCATTTTCCCCTTAGACTCAGGAATATCTTGATCACGAGCAAAATTGTGATCCTTTCCAATATATATATATATATATATATATATATATATATATATATATATATATATATATATATATATATATATATATATATATATATATATATATATATATTCATATATATATATATATATATATATATATATATATATATATATATATATATATATATATATATATATATATGACTGGTTGACTGGTTGGTAAGGTTATTTAATGTATATATGATTCATGGTGAGGTGCCTGAGGATTGGCGGAATGCGTGCATAGTGCCATTGTACAAAGGCAAAGGGGATAAGAGTGAGTGCTCAAATTACAGAGGTATAAGTTTGTTGAGTATTCCTGGTAAATTATATGGGAGGGTATTGATTGAGAGGGTGAAGGCATGTACAGAGCATCAGATTGGGGAAGAGCAGTGTGGTTTCAGAAGTGGTAGAGGATGTGTGGATCAGGTGTTTGCTTTGAAGAATGTATGTGAGAAATACTTAGAAAAGCAAATGGATTTGTATGTAGCATTTATGGATCTGGAGAAGGCATATGATAGAGTTGATAGAGATGCTCTGTGGAAGGTATTAAGAATATATGGTGTGGGAGGCAAGTTGTTAGAAGCAGTGAAAAGTTTTTATCGAGGATGTAAGGCATGTGTACGTGTAGGAAGAGAGGAAAGTGATTGGTTCTCAGTGAATGTAGGTTTGCGGCAGGGGTGTGTGATGTCTCCATGGTTGTTTAATTTGTTTATGGATGGGGTTGTTAGGGAGGTAAATGCAAGAGTCCTGGAAAGAGGGGCAAGTATGAAGTCTGTTGGGGATGAGAGAGCTTGGGAAGTGAGTCAGTTGTTGTTCGCTGATGATACAGCGCTGGTGGCTGATTCATGTGAGAAACTGCAGAAGCTGGTGACTGAGTTTGGTAAAGTGTGTGGAAGAAGAAAGTTAAGAGTAAATGTGAATAAGAGCAAGGTTATTAGGTACAGTAGGGTTGAGGGTCAAGTCAATTGGGAGGTGAGTTTGAATGGAGAAAAACTGGAGGAAGTGAAGTGTTTTAGATATCTGGGAGTGGATCTGTCAGCGGATGGAACCATGGAAGCGGAAGTGGATCATAGGGTGGGGGAGGGGGCGAAAATTTTGGGAGCCTTGAAAAATGTGTGGAAGTCGAGAACATTATCTCGGAAAGCAAAAATGGGTATGTTTGAAGGAATAGTGGTTCCAACAATGTTGTATGGTTGCGAGGCGTGGGCTATGAATAGAGTTGTGCGCAGGAGGATGGATGTGCTGGAAATGAGATGTTTGAGGACAATGTGTGGTGTGAGGTGGTTTGATCGAGTAAGTAACGTAAGGGTAAGAGAGATGTGTGGAAATAAAAAGAGCGTGGTTGAGAGAGCAGAAGAGGGTGTTTTGAAGTGGTTTGGGCACATGGAGAGAATGAGTGAGGAAAGATTGACCAAGAGGATATATGTGTCGGAGGTGGAGGGAACGAGGAGAAGAGGGAGACCAAATTGGAGGTGGAAAGATGGAGTGAAAAAGATTTTGTGTGATCGGGGCCTGAACATGCAGGAGGGTGAAAGGAGGGCAACGAATAGAGTGAATTGGAGCGATGTGGTATACAGGGGTTGACGTGCTGTCAGTGGAGTGAATCAAGGCATGTGAAGCGTCTGGGGTAAACCATGGAAAGCTGTGTAGGTATGTATATTTGCGTGTGTGGACGTGTGTATGTACATGTGTATGGGGGGGGGGCCATTTCTTTCGTCTGTTTCCTTGCGCTACCTCGCAAACGCGGGAGACAGCGACAAAGTATAAAAAAAAAAAAAAAAAAAAAAAATATATATATATATATATATATATATATATATATATATATATATATATATATATATATATATATATATATATATATATATTTCTTTCATACTATTCGCCATTTCCCGCATTAGCGAGGTAGCGTTAAGGACAGAGGACTGGGCCTTTGAGGGAATATCCTCACCTGGCCCCCTTCTCTGTTCCCTCTTTTGGAAAATTAAAAAAAAATGAGAGGGGAGGATTTCCAGCCCCCCACTCCCATATATATATATATATATATATATATATATATATATATATATATATATATATATATATATATATATATATATTTATTCCATTGGACGGAGATTGAACAGACTAATGTGGCTGGTTCTTTATAGCCCGAGAAACCCTGTTCATTTTGTCACACTGTGCATAAGTTATGGGGTGGCCTGAATGAGGTCGCCAGCCCCATAGCAATCAGTGGAATCACAGATAGTAGAGGAGAATAGAGCATGAGTGAAAAATGCGCACACAATCATTGATCTATCCACTCAGTTAAATGCTACCGGAATGGAAGTCATATCCATATGTATGGAAACACGTAATACATATACACACAAAAACAAAAATACAGAGTACACATGTGTACACTATTGTAAAGGATCGTACATACGAATGGCCAAAGTATAAAAAGACAGTTATATGCACGTAATTTGCCACATATGGCAAATTTTAAGCACTTATCTTTCTTGATTCTTATATCTCTTGGAAATGTATGATTGTATCTGTTATATATATATATATATATATATATATATATATATATATATATATATATATATATATATATATATATATTCTTTTTTTTTTTTTTTTGCTTTGTCGCTGTCTCCCGTGTTTGCGAGGTAGCGCAAGGAAACAGACGAAAGAAATGGCCCAACCCACCCCCATACACATGTATATACATACGTCATCACACGCAAATATACATACCTACACAGCTTTCCATGGTTTACCCCGGACGCTTCACATGCCCTGATTCAATCCACTGACAGCACGTCAACCCCGGTATACCACATCGCTCCAATTCACTCTATTCCTTGCCCTCCTTTCACCCTCCTGCATGTTCAGGCCCCGATCACACAAAATCTTTTTCACTCCCTCTTTCCACCTCCAATTTGGTCTCCCTCTTCTCCTCGTTCCCTCCACCTCCGACACATATATCCTCTTGGTCAATCTTTCCTCACTCATTCTCTCCATGTGCCCAAACCATTTCAAAACACCCTCTTCTGCTCTCTCAACCACGCTCTTTTTATTTCCACACATCTCTCTTACCCTTACGCTACTTACTCGATCAAACCACCTCACACCACACATTGTCCTCAAACATCTCATTTCCAGCACATCCATCCTCCTGCGCACCACTCTATCCATAGCCCACGCCTCGCAACCATACAACATTGTTGGAACCACTATTCCTTCAAACATACCCATTTTTGCTTTCCGAGATAATGTTCTCGACTTCCACACATTCTTCAAGGCTCCCAGAATTTTCGCCCCCTCCCCCACCCTATGATCCACTTCCGCTTCCATGGTTCCATCCGCTGCCAGATCCACTCCCAGATATCTAAAACACTTCACTTCCTCCAGTTTTTCTCCATTCAAACTTACCTCCCAATTGACTTGTCCCTCAACCCTACTGTATCTAATAACCTTGCTCTTATTCACATTTACTCTCAACTTTCTTCTTTCACACACTTTACCAAACTCAGTCATCAGCTTCTGCAATTTTTCACATGAATCAGCCACCAGTGATGTATCATCAGCGAACAGCAGCTGACTCACTTCCCACGCTCTCTCATCCACAACAGACTGCATACTTGCCCCTCTTTCCAAAACTCTTGCATTCACCTCCCTAACAACCCCATCCATAAACAAATTAAACAACCATGGAGACATCACACACCCCTGCCGCAAACCTACATTCACTGAGAACCAATCACTTTCCTCTCTTCCTACACGGACACATGTCTTACATCCTCGATAAAAACTTTTCACTGCTTCTAACAACTTGCCTCGCACACCATAAATTCTTAATACCTTCCACAGAGCATCTCTATCAACTCTATCATATGCCTTCTCCAGATCCATAAACGCTACATACAAATCCATTTGCTTTTCTAAGTATTTCTCACATACATTCTTCAAAGCAAACACCTGATCCACACATCCTCTACCACTTCTAAAACCACACTGCTCTTCCCCAATCTGATGCTCTGTACATGCCTTCACCCTCTCAATCAATACCCTCCCATATGATTTGCCAGGAATACTCAACAAACTTATACCTCTGTAATTTGAACACTCACTCTTATCCCCTTTGACTTTGTACGATGGCACTATGCAAGCATTCCGCCAATCCTCAGGCACCTCAACATGAATCATACATACATTAAATAACATTACCAACCAGTCAACAACACAGTCACCCCCTTTTTTATAAATTCCACTGCAATACCATCCAGACCTGCTGCCTTGCCGGCTTTCATCTTCCGCAAAGGTTTTACTACCTTTTCTCTGTTTACCAAATCATTTTACCTAACCCTCTCACTTTGCACACCACCTCGACCAAAACACTCTATATCTGCCACTCTATCATCAAACACATTCAACAAACATTCAAAATACTCACTCCATCTTCTCACATCACCACTACTTGTTATCACCTCCCCATTAGCCCCCTTTACTGAAGTTCCCATTTGTTCCCTTGTCTTACGCACTTTATTATCCTCCTTCCAAAACATCTTTTATTCTCTCTAAAATTTAATGATACTCTCTCACCCCAACTCTCATTTGCCCTCTTTTTCACCTCTTGTACCTTTCTCTTGACCTCCTGCCTCTTTCGTTCATACATCTCTCTCTCATTTGCATTATTTCCCTGCAGAAGTCGTCCAAATGCCTCTCTCTTCTCTTTCACTAATAATCTTACTTCTTCATCCCACCACTCACTACCCTTTCTAATCAACCCACCTCCCACGCTTCTCATGCCAGAAGCGTCTTTTGCGCAAGCCATCACTGATTCCCTAAATACATCCCATTCCTCCCCCACTCCCTTACCTCCTTTGTTCTCACCTTTTTCCATTCTGTACTCAGTCTATGCTGGTACTTCCTCACACAGGTCTCCTTCCCAAGCTCACTTACTCGCACCACTCTCTTCACCTCAACATTCTCTCTTCTTTTCTGAAAACCCCTACAAATCTTCACCTTCGCCTCCACAAGATAATGATCAGACATCCCTCCAGTTGCACCTCTCAGCACATTAACATCCAAAAGTCTCTCTTTCGCACGCCTATCAATTAACACGTAATCCAATAACGCTCTCTGGCCATCTCTCCTACTTACATACATATACTTATGTATATCTCTCTTTTTAAACCAGGTACTCCCAATCACCAGTCCTTTTTCAGCACATAACTCTACAGGTTCTTCACCATTTCCATTTACAACACTGAACACCCATGTATACCAATTATTCCCTCAACTGCCACATTACTCACCTTTGCATTCAAATCACCCATCACTGTAACAAAATCTCGTGCATCAAAACCACTAACACACTCATTCAGCTGCTCCCAAAACACTTGCCTCTCATGATCTCTCTTCTCATGCCCAGATACATATGCATCAATAATCACCCATCTCTCTCCATGAACTTTCAGTTTTACCCATATCAATCTCGAATTTACTTTCTTACTCTCTATCACATACTCCCACCACTCCTGTTTCAGGAGTAGTGCTACTCCTTCCCTTGCTCTTGTCCTCTCACTGACCCCTGACTTTACTCCCAAGACATTCCCAAACCACTCTTCCCCTTTACCCTTGAGCTTCGTTTTACTCAGAGCCAAAACATCCAGGTTCCTTTCCTCAAACATACTACCTATCTCTCCTTTTTTCTCATCTTGGTTACACCCACACACATTTAGACACCCCAATCTGAGCCTTCGAGGAGGATGAGCACTCCCCGCGTGACTCCTTTTTCTGTTTCCCCTTTTAGAAAGTTAAAACACAAGGAGGGGAGGGTTCCTAGCCCACCGCTCCCGTCCCCTTTAGTCGCCTTCTACGACACGTGAGGAATGCGTGGGAAGTATTCTTTCTCCCCTATCCCCAGGGATGAAATATGTATTAACTCATTAATTCATTTATGAAGTTATTCATGTATCTCTGTGTAAATGTGGATGTAAGGTATCATCAATAATGTTGCAGGAGCCCCGGATGAGACATATCGGAGAGGAAATCTTCCTCAATCCGGCAGGCAGTGACCTTCGGTAGGCCGAGCCAGCGGCTGAAACAAGCAACGAACGTGAGTCTCTTGGTGAGGTAACGAGTCAAGGAGGATCATGATCCGGACTCATAACGAAAAGGAAAACGACATTCGTAAAAGCTCTTTTGGAAGACTAATTACGAGGAAATACGATACAGAGGACAGTAATGGATCGTCTGAGAAATAAATCCTTCTTCCTAACAAGAAAGGACCCAGCTCACCTAGCGCTTCCCTCCTATGGTCACTGCTGCAGGTTATGTCACATATTGAACAATATATGTGCTGTATATCATACAAAGATAGAGAGAGAGAGAGAGAGAGAGAGAGAGAGAGAGAGAGAGAGAGAGAGAGAGAGAGAGAGAGAGAGAGAGAGAGAGAGAGAGAGAGAGAGAGAGAGAGAGAGAGAGAGAGAGAACGTTTTTTTCCCGTCAAGCCATAAAAGTGCCAACCCAACTCTTATGACTAAATAAGTGGGTTTAATATTGCATTACCAACCAGTGCATTTGTCAGCGGTCGGCTGGGATATTAATTTTACATTCTCGAGCCTGTGGTGTGGTAAACGACGGGGTTAGTGTGAAGTGTGGTGACGATAAGGGCTAGTGTTAAGTGTAGGTACGGTAATGGTTAGTGTGAGGCATTGCCATGATGAGGGGTAGTGTGAGGTATGGAAATGGCTAGGGTTAGTGTGAGGCGTGGCCACCCTGAGGAGATACTGTGAGGCATGGTCATGATGAAGGATAGTGTGAGGTATGGAAATGGCTAGGGTTAGCGTGAGGCGTGGCCACCCTGAGGAGATAATGTGAGGCGTGGCCATGGTGAGGATTAGTGAGAAGTGTGGTCACTGTGAGGGCGAGTGTGAGGTATGGTTACAGCAAGGATTAGTGAGAAGTGTGATTACAGCAAGGCTTAGCGAGAAGTGTGCTCACAGTTACGGTTAATGTGAGGTAGGTGTGGTTACGGTGAGGGTCAGCGAGAAGTAAGAGTTAGTATGAGGTATGGCCACAGAGGGCTTTAGTGTGAGGCATGGTCACGGTGAGGGCTAGTGTGAGGTGTGGCTATGACAAGGCCTAGTGTGAAGTTTGGCCATGACAAG
>NC_092236.1:43972048-43979548 GCF_036320965.1 Panulirus ornatus | reverse complement strand
GGGTGTTCCGGTTCAGTTCAGGAGCAAGCCGCCCATGTAGCCTCCACTCCGCCAGCTGACACTAATGCCTCCGGTACAGTCGCTTCCTTAATCTGTTTAGCCAAGAGAGTGAAAATAGATGATTTCCCTTGCGTAATAGTACTCTGGCATTATCATAAAATTCAGAGTTGGCGTCTTGTTTTCCCGAGACCATCATATTCTGATGGAGTTGACAGAAGACGTGTGAAGCGAGACACCCTCATTGTAAGCGCAGGGGAAGTGCTTCAGCAGACAGGTCCTCTGGTTCATGGCGGACCTCTTGGAACACACGAGAAACGATCCCCATAAACTACTTTTGATGATGCATAACAAGTGTGTGGACTCTTCCATGATATCGCAACTAGAGAGAATAGATTATATTAGAGCAAGATGACTGAAAAGGTCACTTTAGGAAACTTTAATAATGGAAGGTTTTGTGGCGCAGGAACCGAGGGATAAGGTCAAGAGAAGGATTGATCTAACGACTTCTGGAGGACCCACGAAGCAGGAACCCACAACATTGAGGTTCATCCAGGTCATGAGGGAACTGAGACTGTCAGACCCTCAAGTGCAGCACCACCTGTGACCCTGCCTCTCTGGTGCTCCTCACAGGGAGGGACTTGTGTTTATGAAGAACACAAAAGTTGCTCTGAGAATAAAGTATGAACCACCCAGACCCCTGTCGTCACGTTCAACTAACAGGTAAGTTTAGAGTGGCACTTTCTGCCAAGTACCTGAATATATGATTAGATACTAAGCAAGAAACTATTTACATTATGGCGGAAAGAAATTAGAGCAGCATCGGGAAACTCACACATCAGGCAGCTGTGTCGCACTTAATGTAGCGACTTGAAGTTTACTCTAAAACGCTACGTGATATAAGAGCACCACCTCTTGCGACAGACGTTTACTACGCTAAATAACCATCGCAACTTGAGAAAAAGACAGAAATCTCCCCAAAATATATGCATAGACTAAGCATTTAATGACGGCATGGGTGAAGGGGTACAAGGCTAGGGGTAGGTGGAGGCCAGTTAGAACGTACAGTGGGTACAATACATGGACGTGACAGGTGGGCTCCGTGCGAGAAAGGTCAACAGGATAATGAGGAGGCGACCCAGACCGTAAGACAAGAACAAGGTTTTATCACTGTTGATGATTATACATAAAATCGTCTAGACCATACTGGTGATCTACCGGTGATCTTACTGGTGATGCTACTACTGATCTTACTGGTGATCTTACTGGTGATCCTACTACTGATCTTACTGGTGATCTTACTGGTGATCCTACCACTGATCTTACTAGTGGTCTCAATGGTGATCCTACTAATGATCTTACTAGTGGTCTCAATGGTGATCCTACTAATGATCTTACTAGAGGTCTCATTGGTGATCCTACCAGAGATCTTACTGGTGATCCTACCGGCTATCTGACGGGTGATCCTATCGGTGATCTTACTTGTGATGTGATCTTACAGGTGATCCTACCGGTGATCTTACTGGTGGTCCTACCTGTGATCTTGCTGGTGATCGTAATGGTGATGTTGCCAGTGATCTTATTGGTAATCTTACTGATGATCTTTCTAACGATCCTACCGTTGATCTTACCGGTGATCCTACTGGTGATCCTACCGGAGATCTTACTGATGTCCGTATTGGTGATCTTGCTAGTGATCCTACCGATGATCTTACTGGTATTTCTACCGGTGATCTTACTGATCTTGCTGGTAATCTTACTGGTGATCTTACCTATGATCTTGCTGGTGATCCTATTGGTGATTTTACTGATGATCATAGTAGGTGATCTTTCAAGCGATCTTACTAGTGATGTTCCTGATGATCTTGATCGGTGATCTTATTGTGATATTACCGGTGATCATATTGAACTTAGTGGTGATCTTGCAGTGATCTTACTGGTTATCTTACCGGTAATCCTATTGATGATCCTACTAAGGATCATAGTGATCTTACGAATATAACGATGTTTGTTGTAACGCTACGAAACAATCACAATGTTCGCTGGCCCGACGGTCACCCACTCTCGAGAATTCAAGTGCTGGACGACCACTGACGACCTGTGATAGTATGTGGTGGTGGTGGTAAGACGACCTCTGAGAGTATAGAGGATCTGATCCTGAACATCTTACTGCAGAGAGAATTTGAATTTTGACGTCGCATTGTAGAGAGGATTTGATCCTTAACTTCCCATTGTAGAGAGGATCTGATTCTTGACGTCCCCTGTATAAAGGATCTAATCTAACACATATTACTTCAAAGAGGATCTGATCCTTGATATCCCTCGGTAGAAAGGATCCGATCACGTCATCCTACTTTGGAGAGGATCTGATCCTCGACATCCTACTTTAAAGAGAATCTTATATCCTACAGTCACTGTAGTGGGGATCCGATCCTTAACATCCAAATGTAGAGAGGATCTGATCCTTTACATCCTGCTGTGGAGAAGATCTGATTCTCGATATCCTATTTTAGAGAGGATCCTCATCCCTAGCCACGGACCCACCCAGGATCAGAAACTCCATCAGGATCCTCACCTTCACCCGCCCCGCCCCGACCCGGCCCCAGCCACCATCATTGTTTCACCCTCCGCTTTTTCCGGGCGCCTTAATTACCTCGGTTAGTTATTTACCGACCACAGGCGGGAATCAGGGCGGGCGAGGCTGCTCTTCACCCACCCATCTAACTGCTCTCTGTGTATACCCACCCTCGTTACCTGACACCATCACCCACCACACCCACCCCTCTCTACCTGACGCCGCCGCCCTCAGCACCCACCTCCTCTACCTCACCGCCGCCCACAGCGCCCACCCCCTGTACCTAACACCGCCGCCCATAGCGCTCACCCCCTCTATCTGACGCCGCCGCCCGCAGCACCCACCTCCTCTACCTGACGCCGCCGCCCACAGCGCCCACCTCCTCTACCTGACGCCGCCGCCCGCAGCACCCACCTCCTCTACCTGACGCCGCCGCCCACAGCGCCCACCTCCTCTACCTGACGCCACCGCCCGCAGCACCCACCTCCTCTACCTGACGCCGCCGCCCACAGCGCCCACCTCCTCTATCTGACGCCGCCGCCCGCAGCACCCACCTCCTCTACCTGACGCCGCCGCCCACAGCGCCCACCTCCTCTACCTGACGCCGCCGCCCGCAGCACCCACCTCCTCTACCTGACGCCGCCGCCCACAGCGCCCACCTCCTCTATCTGACGCCGCCGCCCGCAGCACCCACCCACCATATTTAGGGTGTATGTGTCACCACACCCACCTGGCCTCAGATCTTTAGAACACTCCTGCCGGTGTTCACAGTAAGGTAGGTGCTCGCGTATTAATGAAGGCGGCGCGAGTCAACAAGTACGGCAACTGAGAGGCTGTTGTGCTGGCGCGGTGGCCTCCCTCCCTCCTGCCGCTCACCCCACCTGGAACAACGGCCTGTGTAGTGCTGATGGGAGGTGGCTGACTGGCTGGCCCCCTACCGCGCAACCCTCCGGCAGGGGGCAGCCACCTCATGCCCCCCCTCAACCCACCCACCAGGATCCCCCTACCCCCCCACCCCAAGCCGGTGGTGATGGCGCGGGTGAGGAGTAGCCAGCCAGGGTGGAGGAGGAGGGAAAGAGAGACAAACAGACAAACAGAAGCAAGATCAACGAGAGAGAGAGAGAGAGAGAGAGAGAGAGAGAGAGAGAGAGAGAGAGAGAGAGAGAGAGAGAGAGAGAGAGAGAGAGAGAGAGAGAGAGAGAGAGAGTCAACCAGAGAAGGAAAAGGGAAAGAGAGACAGAAAGAAGGGAGAACAGAGGCACCTAGAAAGATAAAAGTGAAAAGAGTGACATAGACAGAAAGACATAGAGAGATAAAGACATTATGACAAACACGGAAATGAGTAAATAAGAGACTCAATCATGAAGACGCAGACAGGATGTGACAATCACTCACAAAGAGACAGAGAGACAGAGGTGATGCATAGTATAGAAATAGGGTTGTAAACAGACAAGGCATAAAGTGATATTCCAGTAAAGAAACACCGGCGGTAACACCAGCATGAGGGTAGTCGACACATGCCGTGCAACTCAATACTCGCTCACACCAGAGTTTGCCAAATGGAAACCTATTACACATATCTCAAACCTTAGCAAATATACCTGGCTTTATCGTTCTCTCCTCCTGCTGGTGTGGTATACGCTGCTGGTGTGGGAGGTGGCTACATAGCCTGTCATGTATCCGCTGGTTTAATCGCCAGTTATATATCCTCTCTACCAAACAGTCAGTTCGAGGACCCGGTAAGACATCTGAACAGTCAACCAGTTACATATACGTACTCTCCAGTCTCCAGTCACGTGTACTGGAGGTTGTACTGTCAGTACTGTACCAGTCACGTCGTCAGACACTCGGGTACAAGTCGATCTGTCACTAAGATATGGGTGTTGGATACAGCAGTGACCTCTGGCATATGGTCCCGTATCACATCCTGCATCAGGTACTGGATCAGGCACTGTATCTATTAGGTGCTGTATCAGGTACTGGATCAGGCACTGTATCTATTAAGTGCTGCATCAGATACTGGATCAGGCACTGTATCTATTAGGTGCTGTATCAGGTACTGGATCAGGCACTGTATCTATTAGGTGCTGTATCAGGTACTGGATCAGGCACTGTATCTATTAGGTGCTGCATCAGATACTGGATCAGGCACTGTATCTATTAGGTGCTGTATCAGGTGCTGGATCAGACACTGTATCTATTAGGTGCTGTATCAGGTACTGGATCAGACACTGTATCTATTAGATGCTGTATCAGGTAGTGGATCAGGCACTTTATCTATTAGGTGCTGTATCAGGTAGTGGATCAGGCACTTGTATCTATTAGGTGCTGTATAAGGTAGTGGATCAGGCACTGTATCTATTAGGTGATGTATCGTTACTTTACCTGGAGCTGTATCAAGTCGCGTGTCAGGTATTGTATCAGATGCTGTTTTTAGTTCTAGTTCAGGTGCTGTGTCATACTGTGTTTGGTGATACATCACATGCTATATCCGTTACTGTATCAAGTACTGTATCTGGAGATGTATCATCCATTCTTTCAGATATTGCATATCTGGTGTTGTATTAGGTGCTGCATCAGATTCTTTATTACATACTGTATTGATTCTGTGCACATCCTACGTCAGGTATTGTATCATTTGCTGTATCAAATAATATCAAAATCCTTGAAGGTGAAGTCAGTTGTCATGGATGGCCAGAGAGGTGGCAGAGATGGTCGGGAAGGTGGCAGAGATGACTGGTGAGACGGCGAAGATGGACGTGGAGGTTACAAGGATGACTCGAGAGGTTGCAGAGGTGGGATAGAGAGATAACAAAGATGGATAGAGAGATAGCAAAGATGGATAGGGAGGTGGCAAGAATGGCCCGGGAAGCAGCAAGAATGACCTGGGAGGTGGCATGAATGACCTGGGAGGTGGCATGAATGACCTGGGAGGTGGCATGAATGACCTGTGAGGTGGCATGAATGACCTGGGAGGTGGCATGAATGACCTGGGAGGTGGCATGAATGACCTGGGAGGTGGCATGAATGACCTGTGAGGTGGCATGAATGACCTGGGAGGTGGCATGAATGACCTGGGAGGTGGCATGAATGACCTGGGAGGTGGCATGAATGACCTGGGAGGTGGCATGAATGACCTGGGAGGTGGCATGAGAGACCTGTGAGTTATCATTGATGGCCAGGGAAGTGGCAGTAGTCCCATGACTTATTCCAGGTGCACTAGAGACAAGCTGAGCTGACATCTTTACATTCCTCTCTGTGATGTCATCTACATCATCAACGACCAGGTAGTATGGGTCATGTGACCAGTTCCTTAGGTCGTCTGCTACACCTGTCGGCTGCCTACCGTAGCAGTACCTTTATAATCATGTACTTCTTCGGCCAGACTGAAGCCAGGTGAACATCATGAGAGGCGCTACGGTCATGCTTTACCAGCCACGGCTGCCAACCAGACACTGACAGCACTACAATCATGAGTGCCAACAAGCTTTTTGGTTCGTTGACACCACTATCACCGCCCCCAGAGCTGCCAAACCCACCGTAGCACCGCCACAACTCGCCAGCCGATCAAACGTCCAGGGAAATCCCTCAGCCAACCTCCTCCTGGAGGTACTTAGATGTGAAGACTTGTTACGGGGCGAGTCGTCCCGACCTGGCAACAGGGGCAGGTAAGACGGTCTTCGCGGGTACCGTAACTACGATCAGTCGGGGTCATTCGACCAGCCAAGAGCGTTAGAACTAGCTGGAGTCGTTCATTCAGCCAGAATTTTTCGACCAGTTAGAGGGTCAATAGACCAGATAGGATCATTAAACCAGCTAGAGTGGCTCGACCTCGCGGGGTCACCGCCCCACAACTGTAGGGTACAACCGGGGCAATGGGCTGACTAACAGCAGCTGACATTAACCAACTTGGAGCATCTAATTGGATAATGGAGACAGGTGGCGCGTCAGGGTAAATGCAATGTTTTGATTCACTTGAGAAATGTTGGAACATTTTATACCGTCTAAAAGCGTTGTTTACACCCGGGTCAGGAATCTTGTTGGAGGTAAAAGTATCTTTTTTTCTTCCGCGTTGGAGAGTCGTTGATTATCCCCGAGTGTCGTCCACACACACACACACACACACACACATACACACACACATACATACACTCTCGCACACACACACACACACACACACACACACACACACACACACACACAGGTCTCCCTGTAAGAATGAAACACAATTACCGTGGCTGTTTTAGATATTTCTCTCTCTCTCTCTCTCTCTCTCTCTCTCTCTCTCTCTCTCTCTCTCTCTCTCTCTCTCTCTCTCTCTCTCTCTCTGACTAATTAGAGGCTTTCTTTATTAATGAGAGGGAGAAATCTTGTTACGTGAGAGAGAGAGAGAGAGAGAGAGAGAGAGAGAGAGAGAGAGAGAGAGAGAGAGAGAGAGAGAGAGAGAGAGAGAGAGAGAGAGAGAGAGACTCTTATTCACTCGCCGACCCATATTTCCTCTACCCTCCCAATAACCTTTCCCCCCCCCCCCTATTCACCCCTGCTCTTGGCAGCGACGGGGCCAGACCAGGGGACATGGGGACAATTTGTAAGTCGTCTCGTTTACCACATGTGGTCGCCAACTTTACGACGCTACTCGACTTCGTCGTGGCTCCCTAGCACTAAGAACTTGCTTTTATATTCATCAGACTTTGACCATTACTGCCGTGGTAGTTAAGGGTGAAACTTTACAATGAGTAGACGCGCGGTTCTGGCCCCTAAGCCCCACGGTCTCATTACCCATAATGCAATTTCGCGGTGACAAATGACAATCTAGTGAGTTCATTATGGCGGGAACGTCGGTACAAGTGTCATTTGGCTTCACATTCAATTTGTCCTGGAACGCCGTGCCTCTGATGTCTTAACCACGACCCATCATGAAAAAGAGA
>NC_092236.1:43927048-43967048 GCF_036320965.1 Panulirus ornatus | reverse complement strand
ACAGAGACATATACATATATACCCATGTACATAATTCATACTGTCTGACTTTATTCATTCCCATTGCCACCCCGCCACACATGGAATAACAACACCCTCCCCCTCATGTGTGCGAGGTAGCGCTAGGAAAAGACAACAAAGTCCACATTCGTTCACACTCTGTCTCTAGCTGTCATGTAATAATGAACCGAAACCACAGCTCCCCTTCCACATCCAGGCCCCACAGAACTTTCCATGGTTTACCCCAGACGCTTCACATGCCCTGGATCAATCCATTGACAGCACCTCGACCGTGGTATACCACATCGTTCTAATTCACTCTAGTCCTTGTACGCCTTTCACCCTCCTGCATGTTCAGGCCCCGATAACTCAAAATCTTTTTCACTCCATCCTTCCACCTCCAATTTGGTCTCCCTCTTCTCCTCGTTCCCTCCACCTCTGACACATATATCCTCTTAGTCAATCTTTCCTCACTCATTTTCTCCATATGGCCAAACCATTTCAAAACACACTCTTCTGCTCTCTCAACCACACTCTTTTTACTACCACACATCTCTCTTACCCTATTATTACTTACTCGATCAAACCGCCTCACACCACATATTGTCCTTCAAACATCTCATTCCAGCACTTCCTCCCTCCCCGCACTCCTCTATCCATAGTCCACGCCTCGCAACCATATAACATTGTTGGAAGCACTGTTCCTTCAAACATATCCATTTTTGCTTTCCGAGATAATGTTCTCGACTTCCACAAATTCTTCAACGCTCCCAGAGCTTTCGCCCCTTCCCCCACCCTATGCTTCACTTCCAGTTACATGGTTCCATCCGCTGCCAAATCCACTCCTAGATATCTAAAACACTTCACTTCCTCCAGTTTTTCTCCATTCAGACTTATCTCCCAATTGACTTGACGCTCAACCCTACTGTACTTAATAACCTTGCTCTTATTCACATTTACTCTCAACTTTCTTCTTTCACACACTTTACCAAACTCAGTCACCAGCCTCTGCAGTTTCTCACACGAATCAGCTCTAGCGCTGTATCATCAGCGAACAACAACTGACCACTTCCCAAGCTCTCTCATCCACAACAGACTGCATACTTGCCCCTCTTTCCAAAACTCTTGCATTCACCTCCCTAATAACCCCATCATTTACAAATTAAACATCCATGGAGACATCACACACTGAGAACCAATCACTTTCCTCTCTTCCTACACGTACACATGCCTTACATCCTCGAAAAAATTTCACTACTTCTAACAACTTGCCTCCCACACTATATATGCTTAATACCTTCAACAGAGCATCTCTATCAACTCTATCATATGCGTTCTCCAGATCCATTAGTGCTACATACAAATCCATTTGCTTTTCTAAGTATTTCTCACATACATTCTCAAGCAAACACCTGATCCACACATCCTCTACCACTTCTGAAACCACACTGTTCTTCACCAATCTGATGCTCTGTGCACACCTTCACCCTCTCAATGAATACCCTCCCATATAATTTCCCAGGAATACTCAACACATCTGTACCTCTGTAATTTGAGCACTCACTTTTATCCCCTTTGCCTTTGTACCATGGCACTATGCAAGCACTCCGCCAATTCTCAGGCACCTCACCATGAGTCATACATACATTAAATAACCTTACCAACCAGTCAACAATACAGTCACCCCCTTTTTTAATAAATTCCACTGCAATACCATCCAAAGCCGCTGCGTTACCGGCTTTCATCTTCTGCAAAGCTTTTACTAACTCTTCTCTCTTTACCAAATGATTCTCCCCTAACCCTCTCACTTTGCATAGCACCTCGACCAAAACACCCTATATCTGCCACTCTATCACCAAACACATTCAACGAAACCTTCAAAATACTTACTCGATCTCCTTCTCACATCACCACTACCTGTTATCACCTCCCCATTAGTCCCATTCACTATATATATATATATATATATATATATATATATATATATATATATATATATATATATATATATTTCTACATACATTTCTATATATATATATATATATATATATATATATATATATATATATATATATATATATATATATATATATATATATATATATATTTCTACATACATTTCTATATATATATATATATATATATATATATATATATATATATATATATATATATATATATATATATATATATATGTAAATATATAAATATATATATATATGTATATATATATATATATATATATATATATATATATATATATATATATATATATATATATATATATATATATATATATATATATATATATATATATTTTTTTATTATTCTTTGTCGCTGTCTCCCACGTTTGCGAGGTAGCGCAAGGAAACAGACGAAAGAAATGGCCCAACCCCCCCATACACATGTATATACATACGTCCACACACGCAAATATACATACCTACACAGCTTTCCATGGTTTACCCCAGACGCTTCACATGCCTTGATTCAATCCACTGACAGCACGTCAACCCCGGTATACCCCATCGCTCCAATTCACTATACTCCTTGCCCTCCTTTCACCCTCCTGCATGTTCAGGCCCCGATCACACAAAATCTTTTTCACTCCATCTTTCCACCTCCAATTTGGTGTCCCTCTTCTCCTCGTTCCCTCCACCCCCGACACATATATCCTCTTGGTCAATCTTTCCTCACTCATTCTCTCCATGTGCCCAAACCACTTCAAAACACCCTCTTCTGCTCTCTCAACCACGCTCTTTTTATTTCCACACATCTCTCTTACCCTTACGTTACTCACTCGATCAAACCACCTCACACCACACATTGTCCTCAAACATCTCATTTCCAGCACATCCATCCTCCTGCGCACAACTCTATCCATAGCCCACGCCTCGCAACCATACAACATTGTTGGAACCACTATTCCATCAAACATACCCATTTTTGCTTTCCGAGATAATGTTCTCGACTTCCACACATTCTTCAAGGCCCCCAGAATTTTCGCCCCCTCCCCCACCCTATGATCCACTTCCGCTTCCATGGTTCCATCCGCTGCCAGATCCACTCCCAGATATCTAAAACACTTCACTTCCTCCAGTTTTTCTCCATTCAAACTCACCTCCCAATTGACTTGACCCTCAACCCTACTGTACCTAATAACCTTGCTCTTATTCACATTTACTCTTAACTTTCTTCTTCCACACACTTTACCAAACTCAGTCACCAGCTTCTGCAGTTTCTCACATGAATCAGCCACCAGCGCTGTATCATCAGCGAACAACAACTGACTCACTTCCCAAGCTCTCTCATCCCCAACAGACTTCATACTTGCCCCTCTTTCCAAAACTCTTGCATTTACCTCCCTAACAACCCCATCCATAAACAAATTAAACAACCATGGAGACATCACACACCCCTGCCGCAAACCTACATTCACTGAGAACCAATCACTTTCCTCTCTTCCTACACGTACACATTCCTTACATCCTCGATAAAAACTTTTCACTGCTTTTAACAACTTTCCTCCCACACCATAAATTCTTAATACCTTCCACAGAGCATCTCTATCAACTCTATCATATGCCTTCTCCAGATCCATAAATGGTACATACAAATCCATTTGCTTTTCTAAGTATTTCTCACATACATTCTTCAAAGCAAACACCTGATCCACACATCCTCTACCATATATATATATATATATATATATATATGTATATATATATATATATATATATATATATATATATATATATATATATATATATATATATATATATATATATATATATATATATATATATATATATATATATATATATATATATATATATATATATATATATATATAGGTATGAGTTTGTTGAGTATTCCTGGTAAATTATATGGGAGTGTATTGATTGAGAGGGTGAAGGCATGTACAGAGCATCAGATTGGGGAAGAGCAGTGTGGTTTCAGAAGTGGTAGAGGATGTGTGGATCAGGTGTTTGCTTTGAAGAATGTATGTGAGAAATACTTAGAAAAGCAAATGGATTTGTATGTAGCATTAATGGATCTGGAGAAGGCATATGATAGAGTTGATAGAGATGCTCTGTGGAAGGTATTAAGAATATATGGTGTGGGAGGAAAGTTGTTAGAAGCAGTGAAAAGTTTTTATCGAGGATGTAAGGCATGTGTACGTGTAGGAAGCGAGGAAAAATTGGTTCTCAGTGAATGTAGGTTTGCGGAAGGGGTGTGTGATGTCTCCATGGTTGTTTAATTTGTTTATGGATGGGGTTGTTAGGGAGGTGAATGCAAGAGTTTTGGAAAGAGGGGCAAGTATGAAGTCTGTTGGGGATGAGAGAGCTTGGGAAGTGAGTCAGTTGTTGTTCGCTGATGATACAGCGCTGGTGGCTGATTCATGTGAGAAACTGCAGAAGCTGGTGACTGAGTTAGGTAAAGTGTGTGAAAGAAGAAAGTTAACAGTAAATGTGAATAAAAGCAAGGTTATTAGGTACAGTAGGGTTGAGGGTCAAGTCAATTGGGAGGTGAGTTTGAATGGAGAAAAACTGGAGGAAGTGAAGTGTTTTAGATATCTGGGAGTGGATCTGGCAGCGGATGGAACCATGGAAGCGGAAGTGGATCATAGGGTGGGGGAGGGGGCGAAAATCCTGTGAGCCTTGAAGAATGTGTGGAAGTCGAGAACATTATCTCGGAAAGCAAAAATGGGTATGTTTGAAGGAATAGTGGTTCCAACAATTTTGTATGGTTGCGAGGCGTGGGCTATGGATAGAGTTTTGCGCAGGCGGGTGGATGTGTTGGAAATGAGATGTTTGAGGACAATGTGTGGTGTTAGGTGGTTTGATCGAGTAAGTAATGTAAGGATAAGAGAGATGTGTGGAAATAAAAAGAGCGTGGTTGAGAGAGCAGAAGAGGGTGTTTTGAAGTGGTTTGGGCACATGGAGAGAATGAGTGAGGAAAGATTGACCAAGAGGATATATGTGTCGGAGGTGGAGGGAACGAGGAGAAGTGGGAGACCAAATTGGAGGTGGAAAGATGAAGTGAAAAAGATTTTGAGTGATCGGGGCCTGAACATGCAGGAGGGTGAAAGGCGGGCAAGGAATAGAGTGAATTGGATCGATGTGGTATACCGGGGTTCACGTGCTGTCAGTGGATTGATCAGGGCATGTGAAGCGTCTGGGGTAAACCACGGAAAGTTGTGTGGGGCCTGGATGTGGAAAGGGAGCTGTGGTTTCGAGCATTATTGCATGACAGCTAGAGACTGAGTGTGAACGAATGGGGCCTTTGTTGTCTTTTCCTAGCGCTACCTCGCACACATGAGGGGGAAGGGGGATTGTATTCCATGTGTGGCGAGGTGGCGATGGGAATGAATAAAGGCAGACAGTGTTAATTGTGTGCATGGGTATATATGTATGTGTCTGTGTGTATATATATATATGTGTACATTGAGATGTATAGGTATGTATATTTGCGTGTGTGGACGTGTATGTATATACATGTGTATGTGGGTGGGTTGGACCATTTCTTTCGTCTGTTTCCTTGCGCTACCTCGCAAACGCGGTAGACAGCGACAAAGCAAAATAAATAAATAAATAATGTGTATATATGTGGCAGAGCCAGGAAAACAGACAGAAAAAGCCACATTCGTTTACACTCAGTCTCTAGCTGTCATGTGCAATTCACCGAAACCACAGCTCCTTATCCACATCCAGGCCCCACAGGCTTTCCATGGTTTACCAAAACAGTTTGTCTTCTTTTTTGAAAACCTCTAAAAATCTTCACCTTCGCCTCCAGAAGATAGTAATCAGACATCCCACCAGGAGAGTACCGAGAGAAATTGAGTGTATAATGGCAAGAGGTGAGAGCAAATGACATGAAGGGAGTGGATGAGGAATTGAATGTATCGAGGAAACAGTGATGGCATGTGCAAGAGATGCATATGTTATGAGAAAGCCAGGAGGTGGGGTGATTAGAAATGGTAGTGAGTGGTGGGATGAAGAAGTTAGATTGGAAAATACTTATACGGAAGGAATGCAAGTGACTTGGAGATATTTAAGAGAAAGCGGCGGGAAGTCAAGAGGAAGGTGCAAGGCTGAAAAAGAGGGCAAATGAGAGTTGGGGTGAGAGAGTATCATTAAACTTAAAGGAGAATAAAAAGATGTTTTGGGAGGAGGTGAATAACGTGTGTAAGATAAGAGAGCAATCGGAAACACCAGTGAAGGGACAAGGGAGGAAGTGATAACAGGTACTGATGAGGTGAGAAGGAGAAGGAGTGAGCATTTTCAAGGTTTGTTGAATGTGTTTGATGATAGAGTGGCAGATGTATGATGTTTTGGTTGGGGTTGTGTGTGAAGTGAGAGGATCAGGGAGAATGGTTTGGTTAAGAGAGGAGAGGTAGTGAAAGCTTTGCGGAAGATGAAATCCGGCAAGGCGGTGGGTTTGAATGGTGTTGCAGTTGAATTTATTAAGAAAGAGAGTGACTATGTTGTTGATTGATTGGTAATGATAGTTAGTGTTTGTATAGATAATGGTGAAGCGCCTGAGGATTGGCGGAATGCATGCATAGTGCCATTGTACAAAGGCAAGAGGGATAAAGGAGAGCGTTCCAACTACAGAGACATGATTTTGTTGAGTATCCCTGGGAAATTGACTGACAGGCTGAAGGCACATACCTGACAATACGTCTACCCAAGAATAATAAATCGTTCCAATTCACTCTATACTTTGTATGCCTCTCACACTCGTGCATGTTCAGGCTCCGATCTCTCAACATCTTTTTCTTCCGCTTTTCCATGTTCCCTCCACTTCTGACACATATATCCTCTTTGTCAACCTTTCCTCACTCATTCTCTCAATATGTCCAAACCATTTCAACACACCCGCTTCTGTTCTTTCAACCACACTCCTTTCATTTTCGCACAACTCTCTTACTCTTTCATCACTTATTTAATCAAACAGCTTCACACCACATATTGTCCTCAAACATTTCATTTCCAACACATCCACCCTCCTCCGTGCAGCCTTATGTAACATACCTCGCAACCATATTCTATTGTTGGAACTACTATTCCATCAAACATACTAATTCTTGCTCAACGAGATAACGTTCTCTCCACATATTTTTCATTGCTTCCAGAGCCTTTGCCCTCTCTTCCACCCTATGATTTACTTCCACTTCCATGGTTCCACTTGCAGCTAAGTCCACATCCAGATGTCTAAAACACATCACTTTCTCCAATTTTTCTCCACTCAAACTTACGTTCCAACTAACTTGTCCCTCAATCCTGCTGAACCTAATAACCTTGCTCTTATTCATATTTACTCTCAACTTTTTCTATTTACACACCTTTCCGAACTCAGTCACAAACTTCTGCAGTTTCTCACTCGAGTCAGCCACAAGTGCTGCATCATCGGCAAACAACAATTGACTCACTTCCCAGGCCCTCTCATCTCCAACAGACTGCATACCAGCCCCTCTTTCCAAAACTTTTGCATTTACCTCCCTAACCACACCATCCATAAACAAATTAAACAATATTGGGGACATCACACACCCTTGTCGCAGACCGACCTTCACTAGAAACCAATCACTTTCCTCTCTTCCTACTCGGTCATATGCCTTACACCATTGAAAATAACTTCTCACTGCTACTAGCAACTTACCTCCTCCACCCTATATTCTTAAGACCTTCCACAAAGCATCTCTGTCAACCCAATCATATACCATTTCCAGATCCATTAATGCTACATACAAATCCATCTGTTTTTCTAAGTATTTCTCACACACATTCTTCGAAGCAAACACCTGATCCACACATCTACCACTTCTGAAACCACACTGCTCCTCCCCAATTTGATGCTCTATACATGCATTTACCCTCTCAATCAATACCCTTCCATACAATTTTCCAGGAATACTCAACAGTCTTATGCCTCTATAGATTGAACACTCACGTTTATCCCCATTGCCTTTGTACATTGGCAGTATACACATGCATTTCGCCAATCCTCAACTTCACCATGATCCATGCATACATTGAATATCCTTCTCAGCCAATCAACAAAACAGTCACTCCCTTTCTTAATAAGTTCAACTGCAATACCATTAAAACACGCTGCCTTGCCGGCTTTCATCTTCCGCAAGGCTTTCACCACCTCTTTTCTCTTAACCAAACCACTCTCCCTGACACTCTCACTTTGCACACCATTCCGACCAAATTTCCCTACATCTACCACTCTATCATCAAACACATTTAACAAACCTTCAAAGTACTCACTCCATCTACTTCTCACTTCATCATTGCCTGTTAGCACTTCCTCCTTTGCCCCCTTCACCGATGTCCCCATTAGTTCTCTATTCTTACACACGTTATTTACCTCCTTCTAAAACATCTTTTTATTCACCCTTAGGTGTAATGATATTCTCTTACCCAACTGTCATTTGCCCTCTTTCTAACGCCTGCACCATCTTCTTGAACCCCTGCTGCTTTCTCTTATACTTATCCTTGTCATTCGCATTACTTCCTTGTAAGTATCTTTCAAACCTCTTTTTTCACTAGCAACTTTACCTCTTCATCCCACCACTCCCAACCTTTCTAATCTGCCTACCTCCCACCTTTCTCATGCCACATGCATCTTTTGCACGTCATCGATGCTTCCCTAAATACATCCCATTCCTCACCCCTTCTCTTCACGTCATTTGCTCTCACCTTTTGCCATTCTACACTCTCTCCTGGTACTTCCTCACTCAAGTCTCCTTTCTAAGCTTAGTAACTCTCCCCACTCTCTTCGCCCCGACATTCTCTCTCTTCATTTTTGAAGACTTCTACAAATCTTCACTTTCGCCTCCACAAGATAGTGATCAGACATCCTACCAGCTGCCCCTCTCAGAACTTTGAATCCAAAATCTCTCTTGTACACGCCTATCACTTAACACGTAATACAATGATACCTTTTGACCATCTCTCCCACTCACTTGATTATACTTATGTATATCTCTCTTTTTAAACCAGGTATTCCCAATCACCAGTCTTTTTTCAGCACACAAATCCACAAGGTCTTCACCATTTCCATTCACAACACTGAATACCCCATGTACACCAATTATAATCTTAACTGCAATATTACTGACCTTCGCATTGAAGTTGCCCATCACTAATACCCGGTCTCGTGCACCAAAGCTGCTGACATTCACTTAGCTGCTCCCAAAACACTTCTCTCACTATCTTTCTTCTCATGACTAGATACATAAGCGCCAATAATCACCCATCTCTCTCCATCCATTTTCAGTTTTATCCACAACAATCTAGACATTACTTCCTTACATTCTATCACACACTCCCACAACTCCTGCTTCAGGAGTAGTGCTACTCCTGCCTTAGCTCCTGTCGTCTTACCAACCCCTGACTTTACTCCCAAGACTTTTCCAATCCATTCTCCTCCTGCACCCTTGAGCTTCGTTTCACTCAGAGCCAAAAGATCCTGGTTTCTTTGCTCGAACATACTATCTATCTCTCCTTACTTCTCATCTTTGTTACATCCACACACATTCAGATACCCCAATCTGAGCTGTCGAGGAGGACGGGCGTTCCTCGCTTGACCCCTTCTTCTGTTTCCTGTTTTAGAAATTGAAATACAAGAAGGGGAGGGTTTCCAGCCCCCTGCTCTCGCCCCCTTTAGTCGCCTTCGACGATACGAGGGGAATGTGTGGGAATGTAGTGCATATAAACGCCCACTTTTCATAGAACACATAATGCCCTCCAACAGCAAGGATTCGAACCTCGCACCATTTGCGTGGTTGCTTGGCGCGTTGACCACCGGTCGTACCCAGGAGCCCCACAAATAGTGTAGGGTTCGAGTCCTTGCTGATGGAGGGTATTATATGATATATATATATATATATATATATATATATATATATATATATATATATATATAAGTTTGTTGAGTATTCCTGGTAAATTATATGGGAGGGTATTGATTGAGAGGGTGAAGGCATGTACAGAGCATCAGATTGGGGAAGAGCAGTGTGGTTTCAGAAGTGGTAGAGGATGTGTGGATCAGGTGTTTGCTTTGAAGAATGTATGTGAGAAATACTTAGAAAAGCAAATGGATTTGTATGTAGCATTTATGGATCTGGAGAAGGCATATGATAGAGTTGATAGAGATGCTCTGTGGAAGGTATTAAGAATATATGGTGTGGGAGGAAAGTTGTTAGAAGCAGTGAAAAGTTTTTATCGAGGATGTAAGGCATGTGTACGTGTAGGAAGAGAGGAAAGTGATTGGTTCTCAGTGAATGTAGGTTTGCGGCAGGGGTGTGTGATGTCTCCATGGTTGTTTAATTTGTTTATGGATGGGGTTGTTAGGGAGGTAAATGCAAGAGTTTTGGAAAGAGGGGCAAGTATGAAGTCTGTTGGGGATGAGAGAGCTTGGGAAGTGAGTCAGTTGTTGTTCGCTGATGATACAGCGCTGGTGGCTGATTCATGTGAGAAACTGCAGAAGCTGGTGACTGAGTTTGGAAAAGTGTGTGGAAGAAGAAAGTTAAGAGTAAATGTGAATAAAAGCAAGGTTATTAGGTACAGTAGGGTTGAGGGTCAAGTCAATTGGGAGGTGAGTTTGAATGGAGAAAAACTGGAGGAAGTGAAGTGTTTTAGATATCTGGGAGTGGATCTGGCAGCGGATGGAACCATGGAAGCGGAAGTGGATCATAGGGTGGGGGAGGGGGCGAAAATCCTGGGGGCCTTGAAGAATGTGTGGAAGTCGAGAACATTATCTCGGAAAGCAAAAATGGGTATGTTTGAAGGAATAGTGGTTCCAACAATGTTGTATGGTTGCGAGGCGTGGGCTATGGATAGAGTTGTGCGCAGGAGGATGGATGTGCTGGAAATGAGATGTTTGAGGACAATGTGTGGTGTGAGGTGGTTTGATCGAGTGAGTAACGTAAGGGTAAGAGAGATGTGTGGAAATAAAAAGAGCGTGGTTGAGAGAGCAGAAGAGGGTGTTTTGAAGTGGTTTGGGCACATGGAGAGGATGAGTGAGGAAAGATTGACCAAGAGGATATATGTGTCGGAGGTGGAGGGAACAAGGAGAAGAGGGAGACCAAATTGGAGGTGGAAAGATGGAGTGAAAAAGATTTTGTGTGATCGGGGCCTGAACATGCAGGAGGGTGAAAGGAGGGCAAGGAATAGAGTGAATTGGAGCGATGTGGTATACCGGGGTTGACGTGCTGTCAATGGATTGAAGCAGGGCATGTGAAGCGTCTTGGGTAAACCATGGAAAGCTGTGTAGGTATGTATATTTGCGTGTGTGGACGTATGTATATACATGTGTATGGGGGGGGGGGGGGTTGGGCCATTTCTTTCGTCTGTTTCCTTGCGCTACCTCGCAAACGCGGGAGACAGCGACAAAGTATAATAAAAAAAAATAAAAAAAAAAAAATATATATATATATATATATATATATATATATATATATATATATATATATATACATATATATATATATACATATATATATATATATATATATATATATATATATATATATATATATATATATATATATATATATTTTTAGGGAAAGAGATACGAACCCACCCACATACACAAGTATATACATAAACGCCCACACACGCACATACGCATACCTATACATTTTACGTGTACATACATATACATAAACAGACATATTCATACTTGCTGCCTTCATCCATTTCCATCGCCACCCCGCCACACATGAAATGGCGCCCCCATCCCCCCGCGCGTGAGCACGAGGTAGCGCTAGAAAAAGACAACAAAGGCCCCATTCGTTCACACTCAGTCTCTAGCTGTCATGTGTAATGCACTGAAACCATAGCTCCCTTTCCACATCCAGGAACCACAAACTTTCTGTTTTACCCCAGACGCTTCAAATGCTCTGGTTCAATTCACTGACAGCACGTCCACCCGGGTATACAATATCGTACCAATTCACTCTATTCCTTGCACGCCTTTCACTCTTGTATGTTCAGGCCCCGATCGCTCAAAATCTATTTCACTCCTTCCTTCCACCTCCAATTTGGTCTAACATTTCTCCGCTTTCCTTCCACCTCTGACACATATATCCTCTTTGTCAATGTCTCCTCACTCATTCTCTCCATGTGACCAAACCATTTCAATACACCCTCTTCTGCCCACTCAATCACACTTTTTTTTACCACATACCTCTCTTCCGTTTCATTACTTGATCAAACCACCTCACACCTCATATTGTCCTCAAACATTTCATTTCCAACAAATCCACCTTACTCCGCACAACCCCATGTATAGCCCATACCTCGCAACCATATAACATTGCTGGAACCACCATTCCTTCAAACATACCCATTTTTGCTCTCCACGATAACGTTCTCGCCTTCCACATATTCTTCAACGCTCCCAGGACTTTCGCCCCCTCCCTCACCCTGTGACTCACTTCCGCTACCATGGTGCCATCCGCTGCTAATTCCACTTTCAGATATCTAAAACACTTTACTTCCTCCAGTTTTTCTCCATTCAAACTTACCGCCCATTTGACTTGTCCTTCAACCCTTCTGAGCCTAATAACCTTGCTCTTATTCACATATACTCTCAGCTTTCTTCTTTCACACACTTTACCAAATTCAGTCACCAACTTCTGCAGATTCTCACTCAAATCAGCCACCAGTGCTGAATCATCAGCGAACAACAACTGACTCACTTCCACAACAGATTGCATAACAGACTGCATACATGCCCCTCATTCCAAAACTCTTGCATTCACCTCCCTAACAACCCAATCCATAAACAAATTAAACAACCATGGAGGCATCACGCACCCCTGCCTCAAACCGACATTCACAGGGAACTAGTCATTTTCCTCTCTTTCTGCTCGCACACATGCCTGACATCCTTGATAAAAACTCTCTACTGCTTCTAGCAGCTTACCTCCCACAACGTATACTCTTAATACTTTCCACAGAGCATCTCTATCAACTCTATCATATGCCTCTTCCAGATCCATAGATGCTACATACAAATCCATCTGTTTTTGTAAGTATTTCTCACAAACATTTTTCAAAGCAAGCATCTGATCCACACATCCCCCACCACTTCTGAAACCACACTGCTTTTCCCCAATCCGATGCTCTGTACACGCCTTTACCCTCTCAATCAATATCCTCCCATATAATTTCCCAGGAATACTCAACAAACTTATACCTCTGTAATTTGAGCACTCACCTTTATCCACTTTGTCTTTGTACAATGGCGCTATGCATGCATTCCGCCAATCATCAGGCACTTCACCATGAACCATATATACACTGAATATCCTTACCAGCCATTCAACAACACAGTCACCCCCTTTTTTGATAAATTCCACTGCAATACCATCCAAACCAGCCGCCTTGCCGACTTTCATCTTCCGCAAAGCTTTCATTACCTCTCCTCTGTTTACCAAACCACTCTCCCTGACCCTCTCACTTCGCACAAGCACCTAGACCAAAACATCCTATATCTGCCACTCTATCATCAAACACATTCAACAAACCTTCAAAATACTCACTCCATCTCCATCTCACGTCATCACTACTTGTTTTTACCTCCCTATTAGTCCCCTTCACCGATGTTCCCATTTGTTCTCTTGTGTTACGCAAAT
The DNA here is from genome assembly GCF_036320965.1 of Panulirus ornatus. Taxonomy (NCBI): domain Eukaryota; kingdom Metazoa; phylum Arthropoda; class Malacostraca; order Decapoda; family Palinuridae; genus Panulirus; species Panulirus ornatus. Next base: position 43,953,391 of record NC_092236.1, on the reverse strand, counting down.
TCATTTGCCTCCCAAAACATCATGTTATTCTCCTTAATATTTAATGATACTCTCTCACCCCAACTCTCATTTGCCATCTTTTTCTTGACCTCCTGCTTCTTTCTTTTATACATCTCCCAGTCTTTCGCACTACATCCCTGCAAAAATCGTCTAAACGCCTCTCTTTTCTCTTTCACTAAAAATCCTACCTCTTCATCCCACCACTCACTACCCTTTCTAATCTACCCACCTCCCACCTTTCTCAGGCCACAAGCATATTTTGCGGAAGCCATCACTGCTTCCCTAAATACATCCCATTTCTCAATCACTCCTCTTACGTCATTTGCCCTCACCTTTTTCCATTCTGCTCTCAGTCTCTCCTGGTACTTCCTCAAACAAGTCTCGTTTCCAAGCTCACTTACTCTCGCCACTCTGCTCACCCCAACATTCTCTTCTTTTCCGAAAACCTCTACAAATTTTCGCCCTCGCCTCCAGAAGATAATGATCAGACATCCCTCCAGTTGCCCCTCTCAGCACATTAACATTCAAAAGTCTCTCTTTCATGCGCCTATCAGTTAACACAAAATCCAATAACGCTCTAAGGCCATCTTTCCTACTTACATATGTATACTTATGTATATCTGTCTTTTCAAACCAGGTATTCCCGATCACCAGTCCTTTTTCAGCTCATAAATCTACAAGCTCTTCACCATTTCCATTCACAACACTGAACACCCCATGTACACCAAATATAACCTCAACTGCCACATTACTCACATTTGCATTCAAATCACCTGTCATTATAACCCGGTCTCGTGCATCAAAGCTGCTAACTCACTCAGCTGCTCCCAGAACACTTGCCTCTCATTATCTATCTTCTCATGGCCAGGTGCATAGGCACCAATAATCGCCCATCTCTCTCCTTCCAATTTCAATTTTACCCATATCAGTCTACAGCTTACTTTCTTACACTCTATCAAATACTCCCACAACTCATGCTTCAGGAGTAGTGCTACTCCTTCCTTTGCTCGTGTCCTCTCACCACCCCCGACTTTATTCCCAAGACATTCCCAAACCACTATTCCCCTTTACCCTTGAGCTTCGTTTTACTCAGAGCCTAAACATCCAGATTCCTTTCCTGAAACATATTACTTATCTCTCCTTTTTTCTCTCATCTTGGTTACATCCACACACATTTAGACACCCCAATCTGAGCCTTCGAGGAGGATGAGCACTCATCGCATGACTCCTTCTGTTTCCCCTTTTCTCACCTTTCCCTAACGCCTCTGATTAGTTTCTTCGTTCTCGTCCTTACGTAAACCTTATTCCCTTCACGCGAAATGACCAGGTTTGGGCAGGTTTTCCTCGTGCCACGTCGGTCACCAGAAAAAGAAAAAATACTGCTTTTGAGACCTGATGTACTGGTGAAGGTTTTAACTGGTCGTGGCGGGAATACTAAGTCCTACTGGGGTACCAAGTCATGATTGGAACGGCTGGTTGTGTTAGGTGTATCAGGTCTTGCTTGGAGTAACAGCTCGTGATGGGGCGTAGCAGGTCGTGGTTAGTATAGTAGGTCGTGATGGGAATAGCTGGTCGTTGTGTAAGAGGTCATGGTGTATGTAACAGGCCGTAGTGCATGTAGCAGAACGTGGTAGTCATAGCAGGAGGTCGTGATGGGTGTACCGGAACATAGAGTTGTTAGTGAGTAAAGATAGTCTGGGTAAGTGTGGCCAGAGGTGAGGGATCGAGAGACAAGCACGTAGCCAAAGTACGTCAACTCCCCAGGTGTGCAGGAATATAACTCCCCATATGAAGAATTTGGGAGGCGGACCAGATGTGGCCACCAGTTCGAGAAATGCTTGTGGGGGGTGTGGCAGAAGTACGTGAGTTAACGAGACAGAAAGAAAGGATAATGACAACGTCCGAAATGGTTTAGAAGATGCGTACTCTGATAACGGTGAAGGAGACATATGAAACACACCAAGAGCTGGCTCTCCTCATGTGTGCGGGAGGTGAAATATAATGAATAAACAAATATCAACAGTAGAACGATGTGGAGTGAAAACCATTGTAAACAAAGGTGGAAAGAGTTTACGTAAAACTTGATGAGCAAACCTGGGTGCAGACAATATATAAACAATACGATGCTTTGAAGTGGGAGGAAAAGACTAGGAAGAGTTCGTCAAGCGACGGAGGAGATGAGTTAAGATATTGTTGAAACCAGATGACGTGTGCAGAATACGTGAGGGATATTCCGACGCCTCATTGAATATTGCAGACGAAAACGAGGTAAAGAATCTTATTCTTAGGTCTGCAGGCGGGAGACTGCCTCTGGCATGGAGCAAGTCACGAGAGAGAGAGAGAGAGAGAGAGAGAGAGAGAGAGAGAGAGAGAGAGAGAGAGAGAGAGAGAGAGAGAGAGAGACGGTATTGTCTTACAACATGTTTCAGAACTTGGAGTGGGGTTGGTACGCAGGGGGATGGGTGGGGATCTGATGGTTACACTGCTGTGTAATGTTAAATATAGAAACGTTAAAAGTATTTGCAAGTTAAAAGAAGAGAGAAGGATTATGGTGGTGTGGTTACTGAGGAAGTTAAAAAGACTGGCAAATGAGGCTGTGAGACATGAGCAACGTAGATTGATGAAGGAAGTGCCTGGCTGAAGCACATCTGTACCCTGGGAATGATGGATGACAAACATGAGGAAAGAAATAGATGTGTGTGTGTGTGTGTGTGTGTGTGTGTGTGTGTGTGTGTGTGTGTGTGTGTGTGTGTATGTAAACACCTATGCACACTCTCCCAGCTCTCAGCTATACCACACCTCCCCTTACATCCCTCACCTCTCTAGTACCTCTACCACAGATTACCTCTCCTACATCTCTCACCTCACCACAGTTTACCTCTTCCCACATCACCCTAACAATACTTCCACCACAGCTCACCTCCTACGTTTCCCATCCCACCACAGCTCACCTCCTACGTTTCCCATCCCACCACAGCTCACCTCCTACGTTTCCCATCCCACCACAGCAGCGCACCTTCCCCTACATCTCCAGCCACAGCTCACCTCCCCAACACACGACACCAGACGCCCCCGACGTTCAATTAGTCTCGGTATGCGCGTGACAAGTTTAGTTGGCATAAACATGATAAGGCGTATGAAGTGCCTGTTACCCCGCTAAAGCGAAGACTCGTTAAGGCGAATGACTATGATAGGTCGGGTAATTTGCCGTCTGGCGTGCGCGCCACCACCAGCGTGTGATCACTGGCGGCTCTGATCTTGGTAATAATTATATGGCTTGACGAAGATGGATTACCGTAAGGGTGAGAGTCGTGTGTTTGTGGGGGGAGAGGGGGCACATGTGGATGTTGGGGTGGTGGGTGGTGTGTGTGTGTGTGACTGTAGTGAGTGTGTGACTGTGGTGAGTGGGTGATAGATATGTAAATGTGATGGGTGTGTGAATGTGGTGTGTGTGTGTGTATGACTGTAGCGGCTGTGGTGTGTCTGTAACAGGTATGTGTGTCGGGGTTTGTGACTGTGATTTGTGTATGACTCTGGTGGATGTGTGGTGGTACATGCAGTTGTGGCGGGTGTGTCACTGTAGTGGGTGCGTGACTGTGTTAAGTGTGTGGCTGTGGTAGATGTGTGGCTGTGGTGGTACGTGTGATTTCAGTGTGTGTGTGTGTGTGTGTGTGTGTGTTGCTGTGGTGGATGTGTGGCTGTAGTGAATGCATGACTGTTGTAATAGCATGACTGTAGTGAATGCATGACTGTAGTAGGAGTGTGGCTGTGGGGTGGGGATGACACCGGCCCATAATCATGATGAATGACTGAGATGAATTCACGTTTGGTGTGGATGCATGATTGTGGTATATGTGCTGTTGTGATGAATCTATGATTGTGGTGGATGTCCAACTGTATCATGATACATACATGATTATGGTTAAAATACCGGTATGATGGATGTATAATTGTTGTCAATTTATAGTTCTAGTCAATATGTATCTGTGGTGAATTTTCCACTGTGGCACATATGTAATTATGGTAATCATATGGCTGTGGAGAATAAGTAATTACGGCAGATATGTGGTTGTGAAAGGTGATTTATTTTGAAGGAGGTACAAGATTTAGGGGTATGCCTAAGACTCTGGTTGATGATGAGACTGGTGGTAGATGTTGCCTTTATTTGTGGTAGAGGGGTGGAATTTTCTCATATATGTGGCTTATTATGGTAGACCTGCAATTGTGGCGGATGCATGTGGTCTGTTGTGGTAGAAGTTCAGGTGTGATTGATGCATGATGATATGTGTTTAGGGAAATGCTTTCTTTGGAATGAAGCTTTAGATTCAACCCAACATTTTATGTTAATCTTCTGGGAGAGAAAAATCACCTGCCTAGCAACGAGTACCGACGACGAGAAATTTTCATTAAGTAGAGCTAGCGCGTAGTGCTCACCGCAGTGAACATTTAGGTCGAGATGAATAAAAGTGTGTGATACATAGGTCTGTTGTTTAGTGTGTGATGCAGAGTGTGTGTTTGTGGACTTAGTGTCTGCAACTCAGGTGCATGTAAGGCAGAAGGAAATGACAGCAACCTGGGGCCAAGAAGGGGAACTTGACAGGCACCGTAGAGCTGCGTCACTGGCATTAACCCTCCTGACACCCAGGCGGTAGTACTCCTTCGTCAGTGGTTGCCTGCCACCTGCTACCTACCACAGGGTACTTACAGTACTTGCGAATACTGACGAGAAATGTTGCCAACAGGCAAGGCTAGGGTATAGCGCTCCCAGCCAGGAGAATCTATACTAACGAAGAACTTTGTCAGGCGTATGTGTGAGATGGAGAGACTCTATGTGTTTGGACTGAAAGCCGGTAACTCACGTATGGTGTGAGACAGAAAGGAAATACAGCGATATAAACCAGAGGAGTGAAATCTGACAGCCACTGAAGTCCTGGTTGACTACTCAGCCGTCACTAAACCTCCCGGTACCGAGGCGGGCAGTACCGGAGATACACTTTCCCGGTCTATGGCTGCCTACCACCAGCTACCTACCTGAGAGAGAGAGAGAGAGAGAGAGAGAGAGAGAGAGAGAGAGAGAGAGAGAGAGAGAGAGAGAGAGAGAGAGAGAGAGAGAGAGAGAGAGAGAGAGAGAGAGAGAGAGAGAGAGAGAGAGAACGCGCCAGAATCGTACAAGACAGTTTCACCTGCATGACTGGGCAGGCAGAAGGCGTCTGCTACTTGAAGGTTGGCCAGCCAACGACGTGCACTACCGGCCGCACGACGCAGGTGACGATGCTCATGCATACGACTCTTTCTGGCCTACGACCTCACCCCGACGTGTCGTCTGGCTACAAGTGATAACAAGTAAATGAATGTTATGGTGACCATTGAAGGTTATTCGCGAAAGAATGACGTCCAGGAGACGACGTGCGACGGACTGGACAGATGAGTAGACGGAGTGACGCACGGACCATCATGTGGATGGACAGATGGACGGATGACCGGACGGAGTGGCGGACGGACGAATATGTGGATGGACAGACGGATGGATAACTGGATGAATTGACGGAAGGACCAACATATGGACGGACTGATGGATTGTTAACTGGATGAATTGACGGATGGAAAGACGGATGGATGACTGAATGGAGTGGCGGACGGATCGAAATAAGGACGGACAGACAGACGGTCACAGTCATTGACAGAGCGATGAAGGAAATGGTTTTCATTCCTTAATAACTGTTGCTTCAGAAGCAATATCTTTCTTAAAAGTAACACGAAAATTACTGAGCATCTACTTGTACTAAACGAACACATATTATCTACAATAGAAATTGAAGCACTAATCAATAGAAAATGAATGTCATAGAGACTAACAAGCGGAACCACAACGCTTAAGATTCGACGTTGTCAGGTCAGTAAAGTCACTTACGAGGCAACAGAACAAGGAACTAAAGCCCTCATCATCCATAGATTGGCCAGTCAGAGCCAGTTTCCCAGGTGTTCATAGGACGTCATCATCCTTGGATTTGCCAATCACAGCCGGCTTCTCGGATGTTCCTGTGGCGTCATCAATCGTAGATTAGCCAGTCAGACCAGGTCTCTCAGGTCTTGATGAGACTTCATCACCCGTGGATTAGCTTATTAGAGCAGCTTCCCCAGGTGTGGGTGAGATACTATCACCCTTGGTTACCCAATTAGAGCTAGAGTCCCAGGTGGCGGTGAGACGTCATCAACTGAAGGAGCCAATAACAGTCAGTTCCCCAGGAGCTGGAATGACGTCATCAACTGAAGAAACCAGTAAGGGCCAGTTCCCCTGGTATCGGTAAGACGTCATCACCTGATCGGGTTCTGCTGATCCTTAGCTAGGGGTGGATCTTTCCCTTTACTCTTCATTCTTCAACACCTGTGGCCCCGTTTATCTTATCCTCCTTTCCAGGTTCGAGCGAAATATCTGACTTACGATATATTTGAATACGAAGTAAGTGCGTAAACTCAAGATGTGCATTTTGCGAAAAATATGACCAGCCGTGCAGGTGCCCAGTGGATGGATGTAGCGGGAATTGCTAATACTGAGTATTTCAGCGGTTTTTACCGAATTTTGTTTGTGAGGAATCTTTCTTTATATAACGCTGACCCTGTGGGTGGCTCATGAGCGGCTGTAAATCAAAGAAAAGCTATAAAATGGAGAGTGTGATTCTCTTACCGGTCGGGTAGATGCAGACGACATCGACCATACTGTGCTGTGGCCACAGCTGGTGCCACCAACGAACGCCATGTGTTACATTCATCATAATGCCACTTCTCCCTTCTGTGTTTCCATATTGTCTATTTCTATAGAAAGAAAGTTGAATGAGAGTAGAAAGGTTTGATTGATTTTGAAGGTGAACTGATGTGTCAGGTCCTTGCATCCAGGGAGCAGTGGTGTATACATTATTACTCATCAGTTAAGCAATGAACATATATCCCCAGTGATTTATTATTTGATTATCATATGTCCTTTTATGTCAGGGTTCAGTGATCTATACAGAGCTGCTCATCAATGAAGTATATCGGGAATATCCTCATTGATCTATACAGTATGAGTATTTTTCTTTCCCTTTTTTATAATTATCTTATTAGTGTTCATTGGTGTATGCAGTTGGTCTATGCCTTGCTCATCACTAAGGGTGTCATGTATAATTTCACTGGGCTATTGAGTTTGTTTATTCTTTATGTGAATAAGATACATTAATTGCTGAATAAACACTGATATTCAATTACCTTGTTATTCATTTTCTACTTGCCTAGAGATCCTTATTCACATTTCCTGTTCATATCCCCCTCATCCCAACTGACTTTGCCCTCAGCTCTCGAAATGAAACAGTCGACCTACTTTTAATGGAAATCAACTGCTCCTTCTTACGGGTACTTCCAGTCTTAATATGAGTGCCTCTATCTCGACTCTGACCAGTACATAGTAATCCGCCAGTTCTTTTTTCTTGAAAGCGAAACAAAGGAAAAATACAAAGGACCTCAAACAGCAGCAGAGCACTGGGTCGCTTTGAGGCTGTTTATGGTGATGAATGATATCAGAATTTTAAACATTAATGTGGTAAAACTTGGAAGGCGTACAGATGACTCAAAGGGAAAACTTGCATACTATCCATGTGACTAAGGAGATGCAGATAACGTAGAGTGTGGATTCAATGCGAAGTCTTTGTTATGTCTATTCTTATATGCATTTGTAGTACTGCTTTTCAGCCACACTAATTGTTTAATCATTCCATGTGTTAACAATTTTGTAGAAGAAAAAATGCTTTACCACAATCGAAGTAAAACGTTTACCCCACGAGCTTCTATTCATTAATGCGAGCGGTGTCAGAGGCATCAAGGCTAAAGTTGCTTGTTAGACGAAGATTATTAATGAATTTGAATTTTTTGACCGTCACTGATACTTACAGGATAACTGTGTCAGTAAGTGTCGTCATGACCGGGAGATTCCATAGACTCCATATCATGCTGCTGCTTCTGCTACTACCACTATGACTATCTTCATTATTCTTAGAACATCTTATCATGGTTTCACAAACACCTTTGCTGTATTAGGCTTAATATGTCTATGTCTGGTATTCTGCATAACCCTCATGCTTCCTTTAAACCTTGAAACCAGAATATTTCTTCCAGATATTGCAATGCAGTAATTTGATAGTGACCGACGAGGTGGTTTTCAACGGACTGACCAGTCCACTGGAGCGTGCACTCCTCGGTATATGTGTTGTAAATAAAACAAAACAAAATTACAGAAATACCGTAAATAAACACACGAAGCAAATGGTATAAGTACATCTGGCCTTCATATAAACAGCAAATGTCATAATCAAGCAATGATATTACAGCTGAAGTAATCATCAAGTATGCAACGAGAATATATTCGTGGTAAATTTTTTACCTCCTCAGATGTTTTACTCCTGATCATGCAATCATCTGACGCGTTACGGAGGGTCGCAGAGATATTTAGCTTAACACTCTTTCTCCATCATCTCCTCACACTCCAATATCTTCTCTTGTTTCCATTCTTAATTGGTTTCTTCGTACATTTTCCTTCCACATTATTCAAATGAGTGGCGAAAACGTAAGGAGGAGGTGGACTGGAGAACTGACATCTGACAGGTGAGGGATGGGAAAGACATCTGTTTGAAAGGTGGATCTGTTGGGGAGGAACTGAAGACGATCCTCCATTCCCTTTTCTACACTCATCCTGGTAGCCACTGTTGTGAGTCAATGACTCCACATGACCCAAGGATCTGATGATGGTGCTGACGTGCTCGATCTATCTTAGTTCATCTTCCAGGGCGACACCGAGAAGTTTGGTGCACTGAATAACCTGTAGAGTGTTAAGGTCTTGTGAGACAGTATGGGATGGCGGAGGGCTGGAAGCAAGGCTGACGTCAATACCCTATTTCTTGGTTTGGACGAGGTTGACGTAAATGTCAGTAATCCAGCTCTGGAAGCTGCCAATGGTCATAGAGGGTGAGATACTTAAGAGAGCTGTTGTCAACACTAATACTAATGGTGCAATCGTAAAAGGACTTCCATCGAGCAAGAATATTCATTAGAGTATCATCTATTAGGATGAGGAAATACAAGAATCCCATCGTTGACAGTGGGACAACACAAGTGAGGAATTGGAAGGTGGAGATGGTCCTTCAGATGCGTGTAAGCGATAGAAACAGAATCCTGAGGGACGCCTATGTTGTTAGGACACGAGGAGTAAGTCGCTTCATCAACGACGACCAAAATTTTCCGAAAAGAGAGAAAAGAGAGAGAAGTAGACAGGCCAAAATAAAAGGAAGTTTATAAAGCAGACTTAATCCACAGCTGGTCAGTGGTTTTGTTGATGTCATTTTTGACGAAATGATATTCACATAAATTCCTGATAGAGGAGGACCAGATGTGAGTCATGTTTTAGAGAACACCAGAAGAACGTGCACTACGAAAACAGTTCAGTTGATCTGAAAGCAGGGAACGTGATTCTAAGCGTCAGAGGAAGTGAGAGTTAAGAAGAGTTTCAAAGAGTTTGAAGATAACAGAAGTGAGAGCAAAGGGTTGATAATTGGAAGGGTTTTGTCGGTCTTTTTTCTTAGGGATGAGCTGCACCATGGCATGCTTCTAAGAGGAAAGTAAAGTTTCGGGTTTTCGATAAAGACGAAATATGCAGAAAAGAACCAGAGCTGCCTCAGAGAAATACTCCCCGAAGACTAGAAGAGGTAGGCCTTCTGAACCATGCGACCTGCCGCCCTCTTGAGGCTGGGAAGGCACATGGAAGACCCTGTGCTAAGGAAATATAGGAGATGGCGTAGGTTCTCCGGGAGGAGGTGAGAGCAGGGATACTAGGCTCAGAATCATCGAAAGTAGAAGTATACCGGAGGAAAACGGGTACGGAAAAGAGTGGCTTTACCATCTGGGGAGTCTGTATGTCAAGGACCTTTCCCAAAGGAAAGGACTAGATACAGTAGACGGCCACGTCGGCGATGTCACTATATTCAACCTATGAGTAACTAGAACTGTTGGCGTTGTGTATAAGAGTCTGAACTTTGTGTGCAGACTGCAGAAGGGTTCAGGTGTAGGAATGGGACGAAACCAGAGTCGAGTAGAAAGAAGATAAGGGTAGGGCCAAAGTATCAGGGTGGGGGAGCACCTGGTATCGAGGTAGGGTGGGGCCCAGGCGTTGGAGCGAACAGGGCATAGGTATCTAGGTGGGGCCCAAGTTTCAGTGTAGGGTGGATTTAGGTGTAGAGAGCAGGACAGGAATCAGGTACCATGGCGTTGCAGGGCCTCAGCATCAAGGCCAGGCGGCGCTCAGGTGTCAGGCTTTGCAAGGCCCAGGTCTTGGGTTCGAAGTGGAATTTTGTCGCTTGGGTGGGATATAGCTAAGGTTTCGGAATGGGGCAAAGCCCAAGTGGACTAGACCGGCCGAGGTATCGGAATGGAGGAGGGTTGATGTGTAGGGGCTGAGAAGGAGCTGTAAGTAGGGGTTTAGCCCCAAGTTCTGGGGCGGAAGGGGCCTAGGTCTCGAAGCAGAGAGGAGCCTAGGTGTGCAGTTGGGGCGGGACCCAGATGAAGCGGCTGAGAAGGGACCATGTGTAGATGCTTGGACCCAACTCATGGGGAAGAAGGGACGTAGTCTCGAAGTAGGGCGAAACCCTGGTGTTAGGGTGAGATGGGGTCCAAGGGACCAGAGTGGAGTGGGGACCACTTGTATAAGTTGGGAAGGGACCATGTGTAGGAGCGGAACGGGACCCAGATGTGAAGATGGGGCTGAGGCCCAGGGAAGGGACAAGGACCAGGTGCTGGAGTGGGATGGGGCCCAGGTGTCCAATGAGGGGTCGCAGTAATTATTCCTGGGTACCAGGAAAAGCAGACGTCCTCCCTAACGCCAGTGATTTTATATAGTAGTTGAAATGAGCCCAAGCTCCTCCCTATCCTGCCTCGGTCTCTCCCCCGCCCTTCTCTACCCTGCATCACTCTAGTCCACCCGGCTATACCTCACCCCACTCCAAGACCATGTTCCCCAATACCTCACTCTGCTCTGTTCCGCCAGCTATATTCTCGCACCGATCTACATGCTTAGCCACCTCGTTCTACACCTCTCCCAATACAACCTGCCTCGCTATCTCCCGCCTCGTTCTACCCTAACTCTGCTCTGCTCCGCCTGGCTTTAATCCTCCTCGACCTACCTCATCTTGCTCTACTCTGCCTCAACTCTTCATCAACCTTCGTGGGGCCTATAATTTTCATGATATACCAACGATATTGATGTAGGGCTGAATAACGTCCAGATTTGCAGACGACAGAGAGATCGGCAATGCCATTTCAACTGAAGATATGTTAAGATCACAGGAGGACCTAGATAAAGAAAATGATTGCCTAGGAAATGGCAAAAGCTAACATCAATAAATGTCAGCTGTTCCAAGCAGGAAACCTCAACAAGAAATTCAGTGGACCACAAAATATAGGACACCCCTTCTGTGAGGGATTTAAGGTTCGCTGTCTCCAACAACTTCAAATTCTCCCAGCATCTGTAAGAAAGTTGCCAAGAAAGGAAATAGAATGTTAGGATTTATCAACAGAATTTACATTCAGAAGCAAAGATGTGATATTGCTACTATACTCAAATCTAGCCTGACCTCACCTCGTGTATGCAGTGCTATTCTGGACCCCTTAACTTAGCAGGGGTATTCTTAGATTTGAAGCAGTGCAACGATGAGCAACTAAACTGATTCCTTCCTCGCGTATTCAACCATATGAGGAGAGATTGCAAGAACTGACTGTTCCCTATGAAGGAAGCTGCTCCAAGGCAAGTTAACAGAATGTTTAAGAATGATTAAAAGATTCAACAATGTCAATATTGAAAGTTTCTTTACGGTTGCAAAAGTATTTCCAGCGAGAGAAATTGGACTAAGACTTAGAAGTCACCGAGTCAGTTTGGATAGTTCGAAATATTTCTTCACCATTGACATTATCGACGCGTGGAATAAGCTCCCAGGACATGTGTTCACAACTCCAATATTAATATCTTCAAATTTAGGTTTCATCGTCACCTGTCAAGATCCGGTATCAATTCAGGGCCGCAGTAACTCACCAACTTTGATTAGCAAGTGTCGTCCACTTTAAGGAAACAAGAAAGAACTATTGTATCAACATTCCATAAAAGGCTCGAGTTCAGAGATTATCGTGAAGTGATGCATGTCTTCGGTGATGAGATACATGACATATTTCTGTTCATTTTACCTTCTGACGTTCCTCTATAGATTTTCTTCAGGTATATTAGTCCTGCAAGGTATTTTCTATACCTGTTCCCGTCCTGCAAGGTATTTTCTATACCTGTTCCCGTCCTGCAAGGTATTTTCTATACCTGTTCCTGTCCTGCAAGGTATTTTCTATACCTGTTCCCGTTCAGTATGTTGCTGGCGGATGTGAAGAGTAGGGAGAGAGCCTCTGCTTTGCTGTTCTCTTTCGCTGTTTTAAGAGGACCGAATGTTTTTCATTTGTGTTAAGACCAGACCTCCTCGCTTGGACCGTAGGTTTGTGAGATTTGTGTATCTATGTAACTTTGCTCTATTCCATTCCGCCCTATCCCCACTCTACCTAGTATCATGCTCTACCCTGCCCCATCTGACGCTGCCCGAGTACGCATCTTGGTCCTGATGTTATTTTTTTCAAGAACATTGAAGGAAATAAATCAGCAAACAGCATCTCCCATCATCAAAATATTCAACTATTTGTCATGAAAAAGGAAAATGACATGTGACCAGAAACTTGCAAATGTATCACCAATGTTCAAAAGAGATGAGAAATATGCTTCAGTCTACCGACCTATAAGTGCTTCTTTGGTTTTCGGTAAAATGGTAAGGAATCTAATAGATTTTTTTTCATATGATGGGAGTCTAATCGGCCAACGTTCGGTAAGTTAAATCCCATCCAGGATTCTAAAGTTTCCACACACACAGTTTAGGGCCTGTAGGTGGTACGGTTCGGCTACAAAAGTGTGAGAAACAAACGCACGAATAGATCTTCCTAATATTTTCATCAAGTCTTCCTCAAGTCTTCTATAGGTTATCCCCAGATCTTCCCCAAGTCTTCCCTAAGTCTTCTCTTGATCATCCTCCGCAGTTCGTCTTCAGGTCCTCCTCAAGTCTTCCTAGGGTCTTCTGCAGGTTCTACCGGTCCATCCCAGATTGTCTTCAGGCCTTCCCCAAGTTTTCCCCAGATCATCCACTGGTTTCTTCAAAGCTTCACGTTTGCCCTAGGTTCTCCTAAACACCTTCGCAGGTCTTCCTCAGGATCTCCCTAGGTTCTGCCGAAGTTTTCCCTAGATCATCTGCAAGTCTTCATCAGATCTTCTCCAGGTACGTTTTAACTGCTACGTTAGGTTCTGGAAACATTCTTAGGTATTACCGACCCGAGTTTCACCTAAACTACATACGAGCGTTTGAAAAGCGGTCTTTGGTGGCCTCAAAATGGCCCCTGAGACCATAGCCACAGAGAACATGTTGCTTTCTGCATAAAGTTGCACTTGTACCCCTGAGTTTGGTGCTTGTAGCTTTGAATATGTGCCCATGCAGAAGGAACAGATTCTGAGAGAGAGAGAGAGAGAGAGAGAGAGAGAGAGAGAGAGAGAGAGAGAGAGAGAGAGAGAGAGAGAGAGAGAGAGAGAGAGAGAGAGAGATTCGCGTTGATATATTGATATGTTATCGCTTAATTTACAGATTCCCTCAGATGTTCTCCACTTGGACTTTCCATAAACTGACAAATTACTTCAGGACGAAGTGGCAAGTCCACCTTAAAGCTCACGACATGGGAAACCGAATTAACTCCCTGATGGTAGACTGGCTCACCAAGTGATGTAGAATGGGGTTGCATCCGTCTGGCTCAGAATGATGAGTGCGGGTACCACCCAGTGGTTTAGCATCTACGTCAGTAACCTGACGGCTGGACTTACTGATATGATATCAAGGTGTGATAATGACATGAATATACGAAATAAAGCTTCACTTTACCTTAAGATTCAACAACATTCAAAGGTTGATCAGAGCCATGGTAAACTGACTTCACTATTGGCAAACGCACAGTAATACATCATAGCGAGGAAGATATAAATCACGAATAGAAAATGCTTAGTAATTCATTATCAGTAGTCAGAATAGATAAAGACAGAGGAGTGATTATCAGTAACGACTTAAGAAATGCAAGACAGTGCCCAGATGCATCCAATAATGCCAACTGAATGTTAGGTTTCATAGCGAGGGATATCCTGTGAACTTGAAGACGAATGAAGAGATTCTGATTCTTTACATCGGCCTGGTCAGGTCTCAATTAGAATATGCCGTTCAGCTCTGGTCACCAGGTTTGATCAAGGACGAAGAAAAACTAGACTACGCTGAGAGAGAGAGAGAGAGAGAGAGAGAGAGAGAGAGAGAGAGAGAGAGAGAGAGAGAGAGAGAGAGAGAGAGAGAGAGAGAGAGAGAGAGAGAGAGAGAGAGAGAGAGAGAGAGAGAGAGAGAGAGAGAGAGAGAGAGAGAGAGAGAGAAAGCAAATTCCTTCGCTAGGAAGTAAGCCATGTGCTGAGAGATTCCCAGATCTCAAATCGTTCTTTTCAAAGTAAGTGCACACTCCGAGAACCTAAGTTTTCAACATGCCATGTAATTTCAGCAATATAACATAGAATGTCTTCACTTCAGACAGAGAACTAACAGTCAGAAAAACGGAAGGAGATACATATAACACGAACGTAGGCGATTTTTTTTCGGTGTATAGTTGTAGAGCAACAGAATAAATGACAACCAGACGATGTCCATGCAAAGACCATCAATATCTTTGAGACACAGTGAGGCAAAGACTTCACTGATATCTGATATCAGTAAATAAGCTGCTCAAAGACTTCACTGATATCTGATATCAGTAAATAAGCTGATCAAAGACTTCACTGATATCTGATATCAGTAAATAAGCCGCTCAAGGCCGAAAGACAGATACCTAATCTTTGAAGCACATGATCTACCTTATTCTTTTCGTTATCGTTTTGATCATCTGCCATGGATCATCCCGCAGAAATTAATGATCTTTCCCATTCATAGCTTCGTATAAAGTTCCTATTGTGATATGTCTTTTATATGTCAAGCAGTGAACTTTCTCAGGTATTTCCCTACCATTTGTGATCTCGAAAGGAGTGGGGAGGAACCTGCCGTCTGTGTCACTACAGTAATTAGAATAGGAAGTCATGATGTATGACTGTCACCCCAGCAGAGACTCTCGTCGTGGACAGTAACTATCATCAGTCCTTCTCAGGTACTGTCATATACCCTCTGTTCTGTCACTTCCGGTTCAACTCAGCCCGTTCACTCCTGACCTTACTTTCACCCCACTCCGCTCCATGTGCTTTGTACGAGGAAATTAAATCGTTAGTAGATAACAAAGAGTTGATGACCATGAGAAATTCTAAGAACCTAACATGAACTGGAATCTCTTGACAAGGGACCACGTGACCATCAGGGGAAGCAGACTAACTGGACTAACTGAAGATTGATTTTTAGATCAAAATAAACCCAACAGGAATCAATAACATTTTAAAGTGAGTAATGTTCACAAACAGAGATCTAATCATCACTTGTGGGATCAATGAAAAGTTAGGAAACAAATGATCATAATATCATCTGATTCACCGTAATCAGCAGCTCCGATTTCAAAGGCAACGACATAATGATGCCAGATTTTAGGTCAGCAGACTCCGACAAACTGTGCCGGGACATCGGTAATGTTAACTGGCTGAGGATTTTAGGGGATGGACACAGATGAAAAGATGTGGAGGAACTTCAGTACAAAACTTCCCTTTGAGGGAGCCAGCGTCCCTAACGAAGCGGAAGGGATTTGCAAAAGGAAGTCAGGTTGGACGACCAAAGAAATGCATAAAGCGTATCTAGATCGAGAGGCAACCAAAAACAATGAAATGTATGGGAGAATAAATTGAGCTGACAGAAAGTATATCAGAACCAGAAAGAATAAAGCTTTAAAAAACGAATCCCTCAGAAAGTGAAGATAAACCTTAAAGAATTCTTTAATTATGTAAGAAAATATAGATTTGAGACACTATTGGTCTATTGTCGAACGAAAACGGTGCTTTAACTAATGACAGTAAAAAAAATGCCTCCCTTCCACACAAGTTTTTTAGCTTTGTGTTTGCAGTCGAAAATTACTGAAATATATTGTGGGCACCAAAGGTGAAAAATTGAAAAAAAAAGATGTAGAATAGCACGAAGTACTTTGACAAGTAGAAAAATTGATTCCGAAATCAACTGGTCCTGATGATATTTCCCTCAGGTTATTGAACGAAGGAAACTTGTGAATAATATTTTTGTTCATCAAAATATTCAACAAATTATATCAGGAAGGTAAATACCAAACACTGGAAGATATGTAAAGTATCACCAATTTTTGAAAAAAAAAAAAAAAAGGAAATAGAAAATGCATTTCGAACTACCATCTCATCAGCTTTGCTTCCTTCTTAGAAAATTGTTAGAAACAATAACTAGCGATAAAAGTGACAAATATTTAGAGGACAGTAGCATCTAAAGTATGTTGAGAAAACTTAATGTATTCAGGCACATAAGATACAAGAATTTCCTCATATTACAAAGAAATTCAACGAACATTGATAACGATGTGAAGTTAAAAGGAAGGACGTGTGCAGAAACCTTGGCAAAGTCATTTTGTTATAGATTACTGGATTAAACCAACACCAAAAGGAGTAAATGCATAGTCTATCAATACTTGAAATGAAACTAAACAATTACATAAGTGATCTCTGTTATCAATGGATGATCCTGTTTTGGGTAGACTCCTTTTATCATTTAAGTTACGCAGGGGGGACCTGCTGCAGCCATGTGAGGAAAGTGGGGAGAACCTGCTGTAACCAAGTGTGGTGTGGAAGGCAGGGGGGACCTGCTGCAGCCATGTGAGGAAAGTGGGGAGAACCTGCTGTAACCAAGTGTGGTGTGGAAGGCAGGGGGGACCTGCTGCAGCCATGTGAGGAAAGTGGGGAGAACCTGCTGTAACCAAGTGTGGTGTGGAAGGCAGGGGGGACCTGCTGCAGCCATGTGAGGAAAGTGGGGAGAACCTGCTGTAACCAAGTGTGGTGTGGAAGGCAGGGGGGACCTGCTGCAGCCATGTGAGGAAAGTGGGGAGAACCTGCTGTAACCAAGTGTGGTGTGGAAGGCAGGGGGGACCTGCTGCAGCCATGTGAGGAAAGTGGGGAGAACCTGCTGTAACCAAGTGTGGTGTGGAAGGCAGGGGGGACCTGCTGCAGCCATGTGAGGAAAGTGGGGAGAACCTGCTGTAACCAAGTGTGGTGTGGAAGGCAGGGGGGACCTGCTGCAGCCATGTGAGGAAAGTGGGGAGAACCTGCTGTAACCAAGTGTGGTGTGGAAGGCAGGGGGGACCTGCTGCAGCCATGTGAGGAAAGTGGGGAGAACCTGCTGTAACCAAGTGTGGTGTGGAAGGCAGGGGGGACCTGCTGCAGCCATGTGAGGAAAGTGGGGAGAACCTGCTGTAACCAAGTGTGGTGTGGAAGGCAGGGGGGACCTGCTGCAGCCATGTGAGGAAAGTGGGGAGAACCTGCTGTAACCAAGTGTGGTGTGGAAGGCAGGGGGGACCTGCTGCAGCCATGTGAGGAAAGTGGGGAGAACCTGCTGTAACCAAGTGTGGTGTGGAAGGCAGGGGGGACCTGCTGCAGCCATGTGAGGAAAGTGGGGAGAACCTGCTGTAACCAAGTGTGGTGTGGAAGGCAGGGGGGACCTGCTGCAGCCATGTGAGGAAAGTGGGGAGAACCTGCTGTAACCAAGTGTGGTGTGGAAGGCAGGGGGGACCTGCTGCAGCCATGTGAGGAAAGTGGGGAGAACCTGCTGTAACCAAGTGTGGTGTGGAAGGCAGGGGGGACCTGCTGCAGCCATGTGAGGAAAGTGGGGAGAACCTGCTGTAACCAAGTGTGGTGTGGAAGGCAGGGGGGACCTGCTGCAGCCATGTGAGGAAAGTGGGGAGAACCTGCTGTAACCAAGTGTGGTGTGGGAGGTAGGGAAACCTGCTGTAGCCATGTGAGGAAAGTGGGGAGAACCTGCTGTAACCAAGTGTGGTGTGGAAGGCAGGGGGGACCTGCTGCAGCCATGTGAGGAAAGTGGGGAGAACCTGCTGTAACCAAGTGTGGTGTGGAAGGCAGGGGGGACCTGCTGCAGCCATGTGAGGAAAGTGGGGAGAACCTGCTGTAACCAAGTGTGGTGTGGAAGGCAGGGGGGACCTGCTGCAGCCATGTGAGGAAAGTGGGGAGAACCTGCTGTAACCAAGTGTGGTGTGGAAGGCAGGGGGGACCTGCTGCAGCCATGTGAGGAAAGTGGGGAGAACCTGCTGTAACCAAGTGTGGTGTGGAAGGCAGGGGGGACCTGCTGCAGCCATGTGAGGAAAGTGGGGAGAACCTGCTGTAACCAAGTGTGGTGTGGGAGGTAGGGAAACCTGCTGTAGCCATGTGAGGAAAGTGGGGAGAACCTGCTGTAACCAAGTGTGGTGTGGAAGGCAGGGGGGACCTGCTGCAGCCATGTGAGGAAAGTGGGGAGAACCTGCTGTAACCAAGTGTGGTGTGGAAGGCAGGGGGGACCTGCTGCAGCCATGTGAGGAAAGTGGGGAGAACCTGCTGTAACCAAGTGTGGTGTGGAAGGCAGGGGGGACCTGCTGCAGCCATGTGAGGAAAGTGGGGAGAACCTGCTGTAACCAAGTGTGGTGTGGAAGGCAGGGGGGACCTGCTGCAGCCATGTGAGGAAAGTGGGGAGAACCTGCTGTAACCAAGTGTGGTGTGGAAGGCAGGGGGGACCTGCTGCAGCCATGTGAGGAAAGTGGGGAGAACCTGCTGTAACCAAGTGTGGTGTGGAAGGCAGGGGGGACCTGCTGCAGCCATGTGAGGAAAGTGGGGAGAACCTGCTGTAACCAAGTGTGGTGTGGAAGGCAGGGGGGACCTGCTGCAGCCATGTGAGGAAAGTGGGGAGAACCTGCTGTAACCAAGTGTGGTGTGGAAGGCAGGGGGGACCTGCTGCAGCCATGTGAGGAAGGTGGGGAGGATCTCCTGTGGCCAAGTGTGGTGTGGGAGGTAGGGGAACCTGCTGTAGCCATGTGAGGAAAGTGGGGAGAACCTGCTGTAACCAAGTGTGGTGTGGAAGGCAGGGGGGACCTGCTGCAGCCATGTGAGGAAAGTGGGGAGAACCTGCTGTAACCAAGTGTGGTGTGGAAGGCAGGGGGGACCTGCTGCAGCCATGTGAGGAAAGTGGGGAGAACCTGCTGTAACCAAGTGTGGTGTGGAAGGCAGGGGGGACCTGCTGCAGCCATGTGAGGAAAGTGGGGAGAACCTGCTGTAACCAAGTGTGGTGTGGAAGGCAGGGGGGACCTGCTGCAGCCATGTGAGGAAAGTGGGGAGAACCTGCTGTAACCAAGTGTGGTGTGGAAGGCAGGGGGGACCTGCTGCAGCCATGTGAGGAAAGTGGGGAGAACCTGCTGTAACCAAGTGTGGTGTGGAAGGCAGGGGGGACCTGCTGCAGCCATGTGAGGAAGGTGGGGAGGACCTGCTGTGGCCAAGTGTGGTGTGGAAGGCAGGGAGGACCTGCTGCAGCCATGTGAGGAAAGTGGGGAGAACCTGCTGTAACCAAGTGTGGTGTGGAAGGCAGGGGGGACCTGCTGCAGCCATGTGAGGAAGGTGGGGAGGACCTCCTGTGGCCAAGTGTGGTGTGGGAGGTAGGGGAACCTGCTGTAGCCATGTGAGGAAAGTGGGGAGAACCTGATGTAACCAAGTGTGGTGTGGAAGGCAGGGGGGACCTGCGGTAGCCAATTGTGGCGCAGGAGGTGAGGAAGCCCTGCTGCAGCTATGTGAGAAAGGTTGGGAGGACCTGCTGTAGCCAGGTGTGGTGTGGGAGGTGGCGGGGGATCTGCTATAACCAAGTGTGGCGCGGGAGGTGGGGAGGACTTGCTGTCGCCGCGTTTGGCTAAGTGGAGGGAGGAACTGCTGCAGCCAAGTGTGGTACGGGAAGCGAGGAGAACCTGCTGTACCCAAGTGTGGTATGGGAGGTGGGGAGGAACTGCTGTAACTAAGTGTGGCGTCAGAAGTGGGGACGACCTGCTGTAGCCAAGTGTGGTGTGGGAGGCGAGAGGACCTGCTGTAGCCAAGTGCGATGCGGAAGGTGAGGAGGACGTGCTGTAGCCAAGTGTGATGTGGGAGGTGCGGAGGATGTGCTTTTACCCGGGTGGTGTTTGAGATGCGAGGAGGACCTCCTGTGGCCAAGTGTTGTGTGGGGGTGGGGAGGATCTCCTGTGGCAAGTGTGCGGGGATGGGGAAGGCCTCCTGTGGCCAAGTGTGGTGCGGGAGGTGTGGAGGACTTGCTGTAGCCTAAGTGTGGCGCGGGAGGTAGGAGGGACTTGCTGCAGTGAAGTGTGGTGTGGGGGTGGGGATGACCTGCCGTAGCCAGGTGTGATGTGGGAGGTGGGGAGTAACTGCTGCAGCCAAGTGTGGTTTGGGGATGGGGAGGACCTGCTGTAGCCAGGTGTGGTGTGGGAGGTGGGGAATGCCTGCTGTAGCCAAGTGTGGCGCAGGAGGTGGGGAGGACCTGCTGTAGCCAGGTGTGGTGTGGGAGGTGGGGAGTACCTGCTGTAGCCAAGTGTGGCGCAGGAGGTGGGGAGGACCTGCTGCTGCCAAGTGTCGTGCGGGAGGTGGAAGGACCTGGCGTAGCCGAGTCATAATAGAGTGGGGCCGGGCGGGTCTCTGTTATGACCATCGTCTCTGTTGTCTTTCATAATACTACGAGTGACGTAGCTCAGCTGCCTATTTCTTATTTCCCATCGCTCGCTATCATGCTATTCTATGGCTTTTGCTGTAGCTGTCGGCCCACACTATAGTCTATGAGACATCATGAATGCGACGGTGCGAGGGACGACTTCCTACGAGTGGAGAGATTGCGGAAAATGGGGTACCTCAGTCATCGCGCCTCCGCCACGTATGGTCTTCAGGTAAGCTCATTTGTCAAGCGTGTGAGTAGTGCGGTCCCTCGCTCCAGCTCCGCAGCCACGACACTGGGGGAAAACACACACACACACACACACACACACACACACACCCTGCAGACCAGCCAACTGCAGAATGAGGCTAGCAAGAATATCCTACACAAACGAACTCAGAAACGAAGCTCGTTTTCATATATATTCATCTGATAGTACATCTCGGGATCTCAGGTACACAAGCTGAATAAAGATTTGCAGCATCAAGTTGACGTCAGGAGATGATACCGACTTCAACTGAGGTGGAAGACCTCTCGCGCTCCTAGCACTGTCATTGATGTCGAGACTCACCTGTGGCTGACATCCCACAGGGCACAGAGATGGGCCTCCTGTGTTTCCTCATCTTTGCACCTGCTACCACAATACGCTCGCACGATGGAAGAACCCTTAAAACATACTGAAAATATGTTAAACGTTCCGATGAAATATATAAAATCCATTCTTAAAAAAAGTGTAAGTCAGACCTATGGTACTCAAGGATAGTTGCATAGTTCCCCAAACCTTCTCAGTCAAATATATAAACGCTCATACGATAAGTTTGCCAAATACAGATATACTCTAAATAACGTTACTTCCCTGAAAGTCAGATCTGAAGGCTCCAGCAGTGCAAGCATTCTAACGCCCTCCACAGAGCCTAGAGTCGTAACGTACATCACACATCCAGGCATCCATACACACTTCACAGGGACAAGTAGCCTAACGCACATCACAGAGACAAGCATTCCAACGCAATTCACAAGGACAGGCAATCTGACACAATTCACAGAGCCAGTCATCTTAACACAGTTCACTATGAATCCAATCAGAATGACCTCAGCCAAGTTTCCATACCAAATCTATAACTGAAATAGATACAGTACATTATCTCTAAAGCCAATAATCTTCATTTTGAACAATTACTCGCTAAGTGTCGGTATGGATTACCTTAACGTTTCGAAGCGAGTAAAAAAGGACACTTAGGATTACATTTATATAATTCTGTGAATCATGTTATGATTATTTCCTTTGGTGTATACGTAAATAATGAAGAGCTAATTTTGCACTAGTTTAAGAAAATGTTTCATAATTTCTCTTGCCTGATAAACATGCAATTATTCCTACGTAGAAACACTCGAGCCTCCGTCAAACCATCAGTGATAATTGTCCAGGTTTGGGTAAAATGATTGCGCATCTAAACATGTAAAATCTGACCATAGAACACACTAATGTGATCGGTTCTTGAAAGGGTGACTGTCGGGCCTTGAGGAACTGGGGTAAGCTGAATGATGTCAGTTGTTGAAAATGAAATGTGTCGTTTCGATGATGATTGTTACTTAAGATATGAAGACAGATACTTATGTGTCTTTGTGTATGAAGAAGAAGAAGAAGAAGAGGAAGAGAGAGAGAGAGAGAGAGAGAGAGAGAGAGAGAGAGAGAGAGAGAGAGAGAGAGAGAGAGAGAGAGAGAGAGAGAGAGAGAGAACCAACGTATATGTTTATGCTTGTGCACGTGCAGCTGATATTTGTGATTACTATTTGTGTGCTACGGGGAGAGAATTTTACTCTCGTTTTATCCCGTCCCATAACCGTGTATATATATGTACCATGTCTCTACTCATGTGTGTGTATGTGTATGTGTGTGCGTGTGTGTGTGTGTGTGTGTGTGTGTGTGTGTGTGTGTGTCTGTCTGTCTGTCTGTCTGTCTGTCTGTTTTTGTATGCCTGTGTGTGTCTGTTTCTTTATGCCTTTGTGTGTATACCTATACGTATTTTAGAATATGTTTGTTGTTTTTTATGTTAAAGGCTATAGTCATGGACAAAAGTCCACATCAAGGCCGGGCCTTAATTGCATTATAGAGAGAACAATGAAATAGAAAAAGAAAAGACAAAGGAAAGTATTTACGAAATTTGAGGAAGTGAAAAACCTGTGTTCTAAAGCGAGAGAGGTCGTAGTTACTTGAAAAGACATGAAAAGGCAGAGTTCCAAAGCTTCGACGTGGCCAACGGCCACACAGTAATTATGTGACGTAGTCACGTAGCTGCTTGCTGAGTATTGCATGGTCTAGCTAGTGGTGGGGGCACACACGCAGCCAACTCTCAGGAACAAAAACCAAAGTAATACCTGTAGAAGAGGGAAAGTGAACCAACATTGCGGCGTAGGACAAGGGGGTCAAGTTTGGAAGTTAGCCTGGGACTGATCGTAGATCGGACCGCTTTCTACTCAACTCTGTCAGGTAGGGATGCAGAGCTAGAACCACCACAGATGTGAAAGCAGTTCACCATAGAAGGACGAATCAGTCCTTTGTATAAACGGAGCAACTGCTCAAGAGAAAAGAAGATTCAACATGTAAACAGGACAGCCAGTTTTTTAAAGGCAGACGTAGCTGTTCCTGTGATATGGAGGTTCTAAAAAAAAATGGATGTTACAGTAGTAGCAGTAATGCTTATTAAGGCAAGAAGTGGAATCACCGAACCGTCAAAGGAGAGACGAGAGATGTAAAGAGTTTTCGACATAATGATGGATAGAGACTGGGTCTTGGAGGCATTAAACTTAACTAGATTACGTCTACCCCACTGAGGTATCCTGTTCAAGTCTAAGTTTCTTGAGGAAGCTCTGTCAAGACAAAATGCAGATCGAGTGAGAGGAGATGGAGCAGAATTGAAGTGCGTGACTGAATGCAGTTTTGAGGCGTCAGCGTTATTTGTGGAGGAAAGGAAATCGTTAAAAAAGAAAAAAAAAGTGTGTAAGGGACAGGACAAAACCTTCAGGGACACCGCTGTTGATGGGAAAAAGGGTTAGGCTGATCCATCAACAACCACAGAGATACATCGTCGGAGAGGAAGCTATGTATGAAGGAGCAAAGTGAGGAAGGGAAGCCAAAAGAGAGTTTAGAGATGAGACTCCGATGCCACTCTCATCAAAAGCTTTGGATATGGTAACTGCAACTACATATGACTCACTCAAATTCTTCAGGGATGATGACCAGACATTAGCAAGATAAGGAAGAATATCATCAGTGGATCTCAACAGTGGTCGGAGAGAAGACTATGATTTTCGAGGTGTCTAGGGGTATGGGAGTTGAGGAGGGATTCATAGACTTATAGATAATGGTAAATGTCAGTGCGATAGGACGATAGTTTGAGCAGTAGAGTGGTTACCCTTCTTGGGAATCAATGCATGCTTACAAGGAGAGGGAAAAGTTTTGGATTTTAAACAGAAACGGAACAGACGAGAAAGCACAGGTGAACGTTCAGAGGCACACTCTCTCAGCACGCAGGGATGTATACCATCACGACCATAAGCCTTGCTTGCTCCCGGAGAAAGAAACGCTTTTCGGACAGTCCGAAAAGAGATTACGGGAAGAGGCAAACGATTAGTAAGAGGAGCATCAGGGGGTGAAGGAATATTAGTCATCCAAGTGGAGCTAGAAGGGAAACGGGAACCAAAGAGAGCTTTTTGTCCACGGCAGAGACAGATATAGTGCCATTAGAACAGAAAAGGGAAGGCAAGGTAGAGCGACTGAAGTTATCAGAGATGCCCCTAACGAAATAGCAGAAAGACCTATTACTAGATGACCAGAAGAACTTATCACACTTCCTTTGAAGAAAGGAACGCTTTCCCTCACGGAGAAGGAGCATGCAGTGATTACGGGCAGCGATTAAAGCTAAATGGAAGCCAGGGAAAGAGAGTTTTTCCAAGCCGGATGTGCCGGGTCCCCTGCCCGAATGGCAAGAACGGTTGAACCAAGGATTGGATGAAGAGGTCGTCTCGGAGGAAGAGAGGATAAATGCTTCCATTCTCTCAAGAATTACCTCTACTATATGTTTGGCTGAGAAAGAAGCATCACCACATAAGAGACAGTAATACCTAGGGAAAATGAGAAAAGAATTACATCAATTATTCCCGTCAGCTTTGTTGAGGTGCCAGTATTTACGCTTAAAGGGACTGATGAAGGGGTAGGATGGGAGCTAATTTGCTTTAAATCATTGAGAATAGATATCGTGATGGTTTTAATCCCTCCACCATGCATATGGGAGGAATTCAACTATTCCTTGTGGTGAACGTTGAAATCCCCGAGGTAGGGGATCTCGGCTTGTAGGTGAGAGGATATTGCAGTTTCATGGAAGGAGTTTAGATAGTCGAAGGAAGATATGAAATTTGTAGAATTAGGAGAGCAATAGGCGAAACAGAAAAGCGTGTTAGTTGATAGACAGACCTTGAGCTACATCACATGAAAGTTTGGGGACTCAAGGTCCTTGAGGTATGAAACTGGTGTGTTGATGTTGGAATAAGCACAAACACCACCTCTGAACCGGAATCGTGAGTGGAGGTTATGATTAGATATGAAAGAGGGACGAGTGAAAAAATCATTGGACAATTGTGTCTCAGAGATGGTGTTCAACAGAGAAGAGATTACTAGAGAGACCACGAATGTTGTTATAGTGAATAGAAAAAGAGGAAGTTCTAACAGAGAGAGAAAGATCGTGAGAGGGGCCGCTACTACGACTGCCAGGTGCCCTCCCTCCCATTGGCAGCAGAGTCAGGCAGAATCCCAGAGATTCTTAGCATCCTATGATGTTTATAATATGGAAACCTACACGCAGCCTACCTTCCACTTGACCTGATCCTGTGGTCAATGATTATATTTTACCCTGAGACCTGCGACATCATGTGACCAGTAATTCTATATGACCCTGTGGCGCGTGATTTCATATGACCCTGTGACCTGTTATTTCATATGACCCGGTGGTCTATAGTTACATTTGACACTGTGATCTACGATTCCATTTGAACCTATGGCCTATGATTCCATTTAACACAGTGACCCATGATTTCGTTTGACCTTCTGACCTGTGATTCCCTATGACTTTGTGACCTGTGATTTCATCGATTCTGTAACTTGTGATTCCATATGACCCTTGATCTACAATTCCATTTGATCGTGTGACCTGCGATTTGACACTGACCTGTGATTCCAATTCACCTTGTGATCTGTGGTAATATATGACCCTGTAACCTATGAATGAATTTGACTTGTGACCGAACTATTCTGACCATGCACCCTATGATTCCATTTGACCGTGACTTTGACTAAAATGTAGACACCTCCTGGTTAAGTGGGAGCTGAGCTGATGTCTAGCTATATCGTTTACACACACACACACACACACACACACACACACACACACACACACACACAAAAGAGAATGAGGCCCCACTGATGTAAAACTCCTTCCCCATTCAATACAAATATATAATCTCACAC